>NC_000067.6:83104162-83291662 GCF_000001635.26 Mus musculus | reverse complement strand
TTCCTAATCCTCCCTCTAACCCCATCCCATTGTTCATAGTGTTTATATATCTGTATAATATGTTTAACGTTTGAAATTTTAGTTGGAATATATCATTTCACTATTGCTTGAAAATAATATTTAACAGTGCACTCATTATTTTAAACTAACTGGTTTAGGCAACTAAGATGAGCAACTTAGAACCAACTTTTATAAAAGTAGAAAAATTAAAAATAAACTCAAGCACCCAGGCAGACAGAAACCATTAAGACATACATTACTAGGAGAAGTGGATCAGGGCCCCAGGGCATCACAAGTCTCTTTCATTTGTTTCTTTCATTTTTCTTTTCTACTTCATGAGATTTGATAATAATTTAACCCTAAAGATTTTGCTGTGACTTGAGCAAAATCAGGAAATGTTTCACTATGTTGGCCTATGAAAGCAGAAAGACATTTACCATCATGGTTGGGACATGTGAAGAGGAGGTTGGAAATCCTTGTAGAGGCCCAAACTGAAATGATGGTCAAGCTATATAAACTGGCTAAAACTTTAAAACTATTTCTGTGAGTGTTTTTTAATTTTGTTTTGCTTTTTTTTTCCCTAACAAGACAGATACATTCTTCACACAATTGAGTGTTTGCTTTCCCTTTCAGGTCTGCTTTGTGAACCTGGATGTCAACAAAGATGCCTGCATCACAGAGAACCTGCAGCAGGTAACAGCTGGGCCTGGAGCTTTCCGGGAGACTGTGATGATGGGTAGACTCTGTCTGTGATGGTCTTCTTTTAGAGGGATAAATGACATCATGACTGCCCTTTTCCCTGACCTTGCCCTGCAGCTTTTCATGCTGTTACCCCATAATGTGTTTGAAAGTCACATTTCCAGGCCTGCAGAACTGTTCAGAAAAGCATCTCTCCTCACCCATAGGCATCCTAACATGGAACTTCTTTTACATTCACATCACCTTTCCTCTGGTTCTTGGGATTACTCTTTCCATTCGTTTTATCAGATGTCATCTCAGCTGTGTCTCCATTGTCTTACCCTTATCATGGGCTTGAACATTCTGTACCTTGTAACAGCCAACTTCCACCATCTCATTTGAGGTTGATCCCTGGTGTAAATGCTTGGCTACATTAAGGACCTGAATGTTCAGATACTTAGATGCTGGGCATGGCTATGGTACAATGGAAAGAATTAAGTAATATCACAGTTTGTCACTGCACACCCAAAGCTGAGAGGTTTGACTCCATTTGCTATAACAGCATGATAATTATTGTTGAATCCTCACAGAACAATACATGAAGCCTTCATTTAATTGACACTAGGTACTCAGTAATATTATCCTCTGTGTGGCACTATAGTTTTCTAAGAAAGCTATGCATACAACTTTATTTAATGAGTTACTATATAGAGCCTATCATAAACAGGACAGAGAGGATGAAAGCAAGTTCCCATTATAGTAACTGTTTGAATAACTTATGGAGTGATTTAAGAGAGTTTCCAGTTATGGCTTAGCTCATATGGCCTGATATGATTCGTGTAAGTTACCAATGTCTAGGCCATAGACAATTTATGTATACGTGAAAGTAATTATAACATCTCATCCACATACGGTTCTGTTATGGATTAAATAGAATAGGATGCAGATTTTACCAATATACAGACTTTACCAAAATGCTTAGAACATAGTCAAAGCAAAACAAGCATTCAAAATGATTTTATTATTATTGAGTTTATTGAAACAGAAGATTACTAGCAAGTAATTTTGCAATTCAAAATTTAAGAGGAAAAATATTTCCAAACTAGTGTTAATTTCTGTTGTATAATAGTAACTGCAAAATGTTAACTTTGGAAAATTTAAAACAAGAGTTTTTCTTTTTTAAGCATAAATTTTCTATTCCAATCTTAACTCTTATTATCTTACTTGAAACAGTTTTGTTCTGATTTCAAGGTTTCTTAATATTTTTGAGATCATAATATAATTACATCATTTCCTATCTTTCCTATTATCCTTCCAACTCTCCCCATGAACATCCCTGTGGTCTCATTCAAGTTCATACCCTCGATTTAAATTTTAATTGTTGGTGTGTGTGTGTGTGTGTGTGTGTGTGCATGTGTGTGTGTGTGTGTGTGTGTGGTGTGCATGTGTGTGTGCATGCACATCTATGTATATTTGTTGTGTATGTATGTATGAGTGTGTGGTATGTGGTGTATGTGTGTGTATGTGTGTGTTCATGCACATCTGTATATATTTGTGATGTGTGTGTGTGTGTGTGTGTGTGTGTGTGTGTGTGTGTGTGTGTGTGTATGAGCGCACTTCAGGCTGGCCATTTGGTACTGGATAGCTGTGCATTTCCCTGGGGAAGATATTTTTCCTGCCTTCAGCATTCCTTAGTTGCCTTTAGTCCTCTATCTAGGGTTGAGATGTCCTGAGCTTTCTTCATTCCATGTTATCATATTTATTGCTGTCATCTTTGTTCTGGTTATTTTTAGGCAGCCTTGATGGTAAGACTTCATGGGTGTAGCTACTCTGACATTTCTAGGAGAAATAATCTCACAATAAACTCCTTGTTTCTCTGCCTCCAACAATCTTTTTTTCCTATCTCTTCTACAATTGTTCTTGAGTCTTATGTGTGGGAGTTGTGCTATAGTGAGCTATAGACTAAGTAGCTTACATATCTATATTCTAAAAGAACAAATATTTTTTGCAGATGGAATAGTTTGGAAGTGCTATTTTAGAATGTAAAGGAATCCTCTGAACTAACTCAGAGTCTTTCTTACCTCACAGAAACTGGTCAATGTTTCACCGGACCTTCCAAACCTCATCAGCTCCATGAATGTCCAACAGCCGAAAGAAAATGAAATTGTCCTCCTAAGTGGGTTAGCCTCTGGAAACCTCCAGGCAGATTTTGATGTTTCACAGGTAAGGAATGTAGTTTTTGGTCAACTAGTCATTTAGTGCAAGGGTTCTCAACCTATGGGTCATAATCCCTTTAACCAGCCTCTATCTCCAAAAGCATATACATTATGATTCAAAATAGTTTCAAAATAATAGCTATAAAGTAGCAACAAAAAATAATTTTATGGTTGGGGAGTTACCACAACATGAGGAACTGTATTGAAGGGTCATAGCATTAAGAAGGCTAAAGACCAAGTTTTCTGTTGTCAGAGAGATGTGAGCCCCAAAACGATGCTGCCTATGAACTTTCTCAGAAGAGTGCACTCTACCTAATACTGGACTTTAGCTCTCTCTTCCCAGTAGCACCACTCACAGCTTGATAGATTTTCCTCGGCATCAACTCTCAGATTCCTAGTGTTGTTTACCTGGGGCTTGAACACATGTACTGGGCCTGTTCTACAAAGTCTAGTAAATATTCAAAATAAAAAAAAAATCTTCTCCCCTTCTAAGAACAAGTTCAGAATTCTAATATGTATCATTTTATTCCCATATCATTTAATAATATAACTCTTCTGGGACTTATTTGCTCAAGAAATACCAAACTGGCCAAGATTATAATAAGCTGAAGTGTGCCCATAGAGTAAAATCCCATAAGGAAGAAAGTCATTAAAAATAAAGCAGGAATGAAAATATTATAACACTCTGATATATCCTTCCTCATTTATTGTAATAAACATCACAACACCACTTTGAAGAATGTACTTAAAGTTTTTTCATCAATTCACTACAAAAGAACACACAAGGTATACTATAATAAGATATAGTACAGATTGTAGTTCCAAATTAAAGTAGTGAGCATTTGTTGCCCAATAAATTGGTCATTTTTTTTCCAAAATACCAGAAGCCCAGAAAGCCAGCCTTTTTTTCAGTTTTGACTCTAGAAGATTTCTACCTAGTCTATCAGAATTTTCTTTTCTTTTCTTTTCTTTTCTTTTCTTTTCTTTTCTTTTCTTTTCTCTTCTCTTCTCTTCTCTTCTCTTCTCTTCTTTTCTTTTCTTTTTTTTTTTTTTTTAACAAATGCAAAAGTAAGAGGTTTATTTTTCCGGCATGTTGGGGTCAGCCCTCAATCAGTCCCTCAAGGCAAGTGGCTAGAAGGTAACCCCAGATGGCTATTACAAGCAGTTTTTATACTTTTTTAGGGGCACAGGTTACATCAGCAAGGTTACAGTTTAAATTTATTGGCTAAGCATATTTAACTTTAAAATCTATTGGCTAGCAAGCATCACCTGCATTTGAACTCTCCCTGGGATTTTCTAGAAGGTCAGGTATCAGTCAGTACATTCTGAGAATTTTTTATTCAAGAATGTTCCTGTGAGTGGAGAATGGAAGTTGGCCTAGACTTGACAAAAGGCAGGTGGGTGTAAGGCTGTCAAAAGCCCCTAGGGCCCTTCATTCCCCCATTTTTCTTGTACAAGCTCCAATCTTGGAGTTACACTCAGGAGTCTCTGGTAACTAACTCATATTCTTCAGGTCCTGTCCTCAGGGTCTCATATTGTTGGTGCAGAACCATCAGCTGCACTGCTCCTATTCTCTCTTTATGAAGGCTATAAGCTTGTTCAATATGCAGGGTCCAAAGGTCAACAATAGCAGGAGAACAACTAGGGGTCCTAACAATGTCCTATCAATTTTCTAATTGATATATCAGTTATGACAATATTTTTATTAGTGAGGAATCTAGATTGGGAGGGGTAATTGAAAAATGTCTCTAAGTTCAAATTCCCTTTATATTCAGCAAAGCAATGATGACCAGATAAAAATTTTATGCATAAAATTTCTAAGTATTTCTATACTGAGCCTGTATTTTCTCAGTCTCTATACCCAGAAATGAGCTTCTATTCAGTTAAAGGGCCTTTGTTTATCAATAGAGAAGCTCCTTAATATAACAAAGGGAACCCCAACTAGTTCTAGAAGCCAAAACTGTAGTAGACAGCAAACACTATCTACCAACCCTTGGTTTGACCATGTATCTGCACTCGAATCCCATAGTACATGATAATTTTTATCTTATCAGCCAGAGAAACAATATTCCTGAACAGTCAGCAGTTGGGATTGGAAGCTAAAGAATCTGGGTCTTCCTGAGCCTGGATTCACCCATCTATGAAACAGAATAAATGCATTTCTACTTTGAAACACCAACTTGAGAAATGAGATTGGTAAAAAGCACATTGTTTAAAATGAACTTTAGTTTTATTAGAAAGAAAGAGGACAAAATTATATTTAAAAAAAACCTATCATCCTACAAAAAAATCAAAACTATTTTTCTCTCAAATATCCTCTTTGAGATGCTTTGTATTAGAATTGTCGTGTTTATAATAATAACTTTTTAAACAATGTGATCCATCAGTGATTAGAAAAGCTTTGCTGCTTAGTAACCATATAATCTTATATATTCTTGATACTGAAGCTAATAACAAGGTTTGTTCACTATAAATTTTATGTGAATTCTGCATAACTTTATGCTATGGTTTTGAATAAGTAAATCCTGGAAGCTTTATTCCTATCTACTTTGTTATGCTAGGTCATTTGTTACTGATGTGCTCAGCTGCAGATATCATTGACAGCTGCAGGTTTTACTGGGAGATTCCCGTTCCCTTCTCATGCCTCCATGATAATTGATACCGACATTAATTGGGCCTGGCCTTAAATTGAACTTTGTAGACTCTGATTGACCTTAGCTAAGATTCTTAATTAAACACGACGGAAGATAGACATAAGCACATAGAGAATGTATTGTGTCGTGTAACTAAGCAAACATAGTACACGAAAGGATTTGAACCACGTTGACAAGATGTGGATTTTTTTCTTATAGCCTCTTTCCTGCTTTCACTCTGTAGGTCCTGTTATTAGGCATAAGGAAGCATTAGCCTTTTGTGTTCAGGTTACCCAGTTACAGGAATGAGACCACAGACAGGCAACAAAAGAGACTGAACAACCAACCAAGGAGCAAGCATGGGTGGGACCTAGCTGCCCCCCACGCCCCCCCCCACATATGTATCAAATGTGCAACTTGGTCGTCATGTGGGTTCCCCAACAAGTGGAGCAAGGGCTGTCCTTGAATATTCTCAGTTTTTAGCTGGTCACTATGGCTTGAGGACTGTACTATTCTGACTGGCCAGGCAAGATTCATCCCTGGACTCAGAGATGAACTTCATATGCATTTCTCAAACAGTAAGGGAAGCAGAAAACTCTACTTCACAGAGGACGAAGACAAAAAGGTTAAATTATGGTCAACGTAAGGTACATTGGTGTTTTGCCTGAACAAATGTCTGTCTGTACAGCACATTTATGCCTGATGACCTTGGTTGCCAGAAAAGGGCATCCCCCATCCCCTTATCCTCTGAGAAGGGGGAGGTCCCCCCTGGGTATCGCCCCACCCTGGCACATCAAGACATTGAAGGATGAGGTGAGTTCTGTGAGAGTAGAGTTACAAAGAATGTATTAAATAGCACATAGTAAGGAATGCTCAAAGCCAATCATGGTCATGTGCCGCTACAGTACCAACTATCTGGGGCTGAGGGGGCTGAGGTGGATCAGAGGACCACTGGAGGCTAAGATTTTGACCTAATCTCATGAGCGCTCTATGTAAAATGTTCAGTTTATGCACCCTTTCCTAACGAGCTATCAGTGCTTGCCTACGAGTTCTATCACTTACATCTCTCTTATTAGACTCTCCATCACTTATCCTGTATCACGTTACCTGACTGTAGTGTTCCAGGGCTTCCAAAGGTGCTAAATCATTATGTAGATACCACAACACATGTTTTGACAGGTCAGCAAAGCAGTATCAACACTGCACCTCATCTAGGCGATCAGAGCAAGTATCTACTTTTATATAGACACTCTGTGGTTGACTACTTTGTCCCCTTTAAAATTGGTAGTCTATTAATTCATAAATAAAATTTAGAGACTGGCAGAAATTGTGTGCTAGATTAGCCACGGAAGTCTACATAATTTATCCTTAGGGATGGCCTAACAATACATTGATGGCTGACTAAGTGCTAAGTACTTGGCCATGCTGTGGTATACATCCTGGGGTAGTGAACAAGTTCAACATTTTGCTCTTGTGAAACTAACTTACAACTATTGGCTAGACCATTACTGTCTGTGCATATTATTAAATATATGAGTACAAATCCAACAGTCCACATGCATACATCTCAAATCACTAATGAACATATACAATGATCATCTAAGATAATAATAATAACAAAATTTCGATGGCCAAAAGTTAAGTAAAATATTAAGTAAAATTAGTTACTTTCTGTTTCTGTTTGATTTCTGTTGCTACAATAAACACCATGACCAAAAACAACTTTTGGGGGATAGGTTTAAGGTTTTAGTGTATGCCTACAGGGAATAGTCCATCATTGAGGGACATTAAGACAGTAAAAGCAGAAACCACAGAGGAATGCAACTCACTGTCTCACACTCAGTACTTGGTTAGATTTTTTTATACAGCCCGTCCTTCTGACCAGGCATGGTGCCACCCATAATGGGCTAGATCTCCCTCATCAGTCATTAGCCAAGACAATCTCATAAATATGGGCACAGGTCAATCTCACAGGCAGTTCACATGGGATTCCCTATTCCCGGGTGACTCAAGTTTTTATCAAGTTGAAAAGAAGAGATGAGCAGGATACTTGGCAACTAAAGCAGATGTATGGAGAAGCTTCTGATATATAAGAGTCAGGTCTACTCCTGCGGTTGTTGTTCTGGAGATGAGGATGCAATTAACCATGCGCATATGAGTTGGCAAAGGCCTGGGTGTGGACTCTCTGCTTGTCAAACTTGTCACACAAGTCTTCTGTGGATACTGAGCATTTCTTGTTTAGACCAGGAGACCATGAAGGAAAGGAACACATCTAGAGTGCAAAAAACCTAAACTGCAGTGCAGGTTCTTCCAGTATGCATTTGCCTATGCTTGAAAGGGAGAGGTGGCTTTTAATGCCAGTATTTTCTTGTCTCTATCAGTGCCACAGAATCACCAGCCTCATGTACACACACACACACACACACACACACACATGTATATGTATATGTATATGTATATGTATATGTATATGTATATGTATATGTATATGTATATGTATATGTATATGTATATGTATATGTATATGATGTATATGTATATGATGTATATGTATATGATGTATATGTATATGTATATGTATATGTATATGTATATGTATATGTATATGTATATGTATATGTATATCACATTAAAATTGATAAGATTTGAAAAGTACCCTGGAAAACAGTGGTTCTCAACCTGTGGGTCACATCCCATATAATATATTTAGATTATGATTCATGACACTAGCAAAATTACAGTTCTGAAGTAGCAATGAAATAATTTTATGGTTGGGTGTCACCACAACCTGAGAAACTGTATTAAAAGGTCACAGTATTAGGAAAGTTGAGAACTACTGTTTTAAATGTTATAAATTTATGCAATATGTCCTTGCATTATAAACTATATTTTTTCTTTACTTAACTACAAGTCTCTGCATTTTATTGACTTTTTAAAAGACTGTTAAGAAAGTATACTTTCTTCCTAAAAATTCCAAAGCTGTGTAATTGTGCACAGTTAATAAAATCTTTAAATCTATCTTGAATTTTTACTAGTTCATATTGCTTTGTTAATATCTCTTGGGTTCCTGCTGTCATTTACATTGCATACTTAATTTAATAACATTAAGTAGCACATAAGAAATGATCTTGACCCAGAACTGTGACAACTCCTCATGGATCCACTTAATCACTCTCTTTACCGTGAACAGACACTGTAGGCTGCCTTTTTATGGTGACTGGGTGACTGTCCTGTTTTGCATCTCACAGTATACTTTCTGTCTACACAGTCAGAAAATGGCTGGTAACTTTTAGGTTAGTGTGCTATGTCTAAGTTCAGAGGAAAGGAAATTAATTCAGATAAAAGAAAGAGATCACAGGTTTGGGGGTTCAATAAAAGCAACACACCATTGTATCTCCAAGTCTGTGTGGGACCCTCTGAGAAGTTATTGAGAAAGTATGTTGTGATTTAGTGGCTCTGGATTGAAGTCTGAAATTGTGAATTTCAAAGGCACATCTGGAAAAGCTGAGACTTTCAGTCCACACCCCACACTTCGAAATGAAAGGCTGTGTACCACCATGCTTGGAAAACAGTTTAGATCACAAACGTGCATAGTCAAGTTCTATCACCACCCAGTGGGGGTTCTTGAACCCTTATGGGAACCCCTGACTTCTTCATAATATCATTTTCCCCACAATGACTCTAGTTGCAATATCCAATCAAATGTCCATGCATGACATATAGATAAGAAAGTTAAACTACTTCAGGAATTGGCTTGTGGATGTCTATGTGCAATTTACCTGTTACATAGCCTTGTGCTCCCTACTTATGAACATAAAACAGAACTGAGGGCTCTAAATCACAAATTCACTAGCATTAGACCTGACTAGTGCCAGCCACAGGAGAGCATAGGATTGAAATGTCATCTTTAAAAGGTGACCAATCATATAATAAAATATTTATTCCAAAACATTTCTAATTCCACTTAGGGATTCGATTTCTCCCATGTCCATTAAATCTTATTTCCATTTTGAGATATTTCCTCTAAAATCTGTTGTAAATTCACACATTATTGCTATTATTTTTAAAATGAAGCTACAGGGACTGGGGCATTGGTTCAGTGGGTAGAGTGCTTGTTGTGGGAATGTACTGGCCTGAGTTCAGACCCCCAGAACCCAAGAAAGGCCAAATGTTTCAGCAGTGCACCTATAACCTCGGCTGAGAGGTGTGAGCATAGTAGTGAGTAGGCCCTGGGCTCTCACTGGCCAACCTATCTAAGCAAAATGAAAAGGTCCAGGTTTGAGAGAGACCCTGACTCAAAAGAAGAAGTGGTAAAAAGAGAGAGACAGAGAGAGAGACCCAGCAACAACCTCTAGCTCCCACATGTACATTCTCTTAACATGAGCACCAGTGCATGCATACATATACCTGTATGTATACATATACATATGCACCCTCTCACTCATACACAACCTTTGGGAGAGCTTACTAGTTATTGCCCCGAAGCCATGAAAACTTCTGTTGCTCTTTTAGTGAACATAATATGAATAATGAAGATGAAACCTGGGAATAGGCAGGTGTCCCGTAACTCTAAGCCTGAGCAATATCATCAGGTCTACCTGAGGCACTACCCTGTCATCTAAGTTCCTTTGTCACTGTCCTTTGTATATGTCAGCACTGTAGAGATCATTGGCATATCTTCATATTTCATGTTGGCTCCTTCTTCAGGAGGGCAGCACCAGTGTGACATATCCAAAACACACCAACAGAGGTTTTGTCTACAACTATCAAGCTAGCAAAGGATAATGTTCTGAGAAAGGGTCTCCATTTAATCAAGAGAGTCAGTCCTAAGCCTGAGTACCCCTCCTGTAAGTCTTCAATGAACCCTCTTTCTGGTGCTAGACCCTAGACTACCTCTTCCCCCTGAGCATTTAGCCTACAAGACATATTATTGTGACTTTCTTCTATTTTGACATGCAAATCTCTTTTAAAGGCCTCCATCCAGCATTGTAACCCACTAGTGTTTTATCCAAGGACCCAAGAACCACATCTTTAAAACCAGTCCCCTTCTCCCCAACCTCTAAGAGAAAATGGCCACCTAATAGCTGTAGGTCATTGGCCCCAAGATAAAAAACATTTCACTTTTTCCTTGTGTAAAGCCAAGTAAGAACCATAAATGACCTAAAGTCACGTTTCTTTTTGATTCATCGCAGTGCAGGTCTGAGTTCTGTATTCATTCCAGTTATTACAATAATCACCAATAACCTCTTCCTTCCCTGTACAAGTTAGAACAGTACATTTTATTTCTGCTTTCATGAGAAAAACCTCAAATATATGATACAGCTGGTTGTTTTCTTTTAAGTAAAACTTCCTTCTAGGTGTGCCACATTCCGAAATGCCATATGATTTTTTAAAAAAAACAGTTCATGAGCAGGAGCTCTGAAGATACTTCATATAATTTTAAGAGCCCCTCTCCTTTTCACGGGAGAGGTTGGGAAGGAGAAAATGGTTGCCAACATTGTCTTTTCCAGTCAATTTTGAGGAAGTGCCTTCTTTTCTATCTGATTTTAGTGCCCTTGGCTACCAGATATCTGCTTGGTCCAGTGTGCAAGAGGGAACAGACCAAACAGTACCAACTGCATCATCTTTGAGATCAACAAGTTCTTAATTGGTCTGGAAGTAGTGCAGGAGCGTCAGCTCCACCTGGAGACGAACGTGTTGAAGCTGGAGGATGATACAAACTGTTCTCTGTCTTCAATTGAAGAAGATTTTCTTACAGCCTCCGAGCATTTGGAGGAAGAAATCGAGGTGGACGACTGCAGAAGTGGTAAGACGTTGCTGATAAACCAAGTGTGTCCCCCGAGGTTATTCACCCTACCCCTTACTACGACACTGATGAGAAAGGTTTCCAGCCATGTCATCTTGGTTGATGCATTAGTCTCTGCTTGCTGAAGTTTGATGAGGCAATAATAATAAGAGAATACTGGTGAGCATGCTGACTAATGCATTTAAGACAGCTTAATGGTTGGATAGATACTAGCTTCAAATGATGCCTTAAGGATGCTGAGGGAAAACTATGTGCTCTAAAGGGAGACCTTCCTACCCACCAAGAGAATGTCCCTTCCCAGGAGGAAGGTTAGTTTCCCTGAAACTGCCAGAAAAGCCAGTACTCTCAACTGGAATCAAGTTGGATTGGCTTGGATTCAAATCCCACAACTTCCTTTGAGGCTGAGAGACCTAAGACTTCTTTCCAAACTCTTTTAAGTTTTGGTTTCAAAAAGTGCTTGTAGCTAGTGGTAGTTGTGCAATTAGAAGGCACTGACTGACCCAGAAAAGTGCAGTCATTTTCATCCATTGACTCAGTAACAGAACTCAGTGTTCCTCTTCCCACCTTAAGTCACAGAGAAAGAAATTGCATAAAGTGTTGTGTAGTTGCTGAGTCAGGTCCTTTGCAAAGTTCAGTGCAAAGCTTCGCACCAAGGTTCCTACTGAAGTTCTTCTAACCCTCAACCCGACCCTTACTCCTTCCTTCCCCTGCCATGCAATCTCCTGGATCACTTTCCCAGGAAAAATGATGACAAGCCATCATTCCCAAACACCTCTGCCCCACCCCCACCCCGAAACCCCAGCATTTGTGTACCACGTTAAAGGTGTTTTATAATACAACAGTCCATAATGAAATTCCACATCCTTATCAGAGTCACTTTACCTGATGCAACAGCCCCAGAGCTGCATGCAAGTTTAGAAAGTAGTTGTTAGTTTGGGCCCATTAGAGTTTGCTCCCTGGGAAGTAACAGTGTTTCTCAATTTCCCTTCACTAGGTTTGGAAAATACAAATGTGTCAGCTAATGTTTTGGAAAGTAAAAAGCCAAAGGAAACTACCCAGGAAGGATGGGATTACCACAAGGAAAAGTTGCATTGTGCTTTAGGGGAAAAACACATTAGAAAACACCGTACGCCCTCCACAAAAACAGAAGGGTCAAAGGAAAATACAGAAGAGAACACGTCCTTGAAAAGTCTCAATCGTTTAGTCAGGCCATCACACCTGAAAAGTGAAGTGGCGGGGAACAAGCAACTGGCCACAAACTACTCCTACCCAGAAAATATCAAAGGGGAACTAGAAACATCTCAAATGCTGTTCATCCCTAGAGATGCCTATCTCTCCATGGTTAAGAAAGATGTACTTTCTCCGTGTAGTGTACTCAGTGAGCAGGGAGGCAGCCACAGAGACCATGACGTTACTCCAAACCCTCTTCCTCCCGTTCAAAATGGAGAAGCCAGCACCGGAGAGTATGCCACAAACTTAGCAGAATCTGTAATGCAAGATGCCTTCATCCGATTGTCTCAGTCACAGCCCACACTCCCCCAGGAATCTGCAGTCAGTTTCTCTATGCGAAGTGCTCTCCTTCCCAGTGGCTGTTGCACAAAAGATATGGTGGTCCCTCGTTCATGGAACGAGCTACCCAAAATTGTCATTGTGCAGAGCCCAGATGGCAGTGACACAGTCCCTGAGCCAAATGTCTCCTCCTGGCCTGACATGGAATTTGTTGAAACCTCGGGCATCTTTTCTGCAGACAGTTCCAGCAGACCCACTCAGAGTGCCCTAGAAGTTGCATTGGCTTGTGCAGCCACTGTGATTGGAACCATTTCCAGTCCACAGGCCACAGAAAGATTCGCCATGGAGCAAGAATCCCTGGTATCTACCTATGCCCAGAGAGGCACTGGGGTACAGCAAACTCAAGTGCCCCAAGCATTCATGGCACCTTCTACAACCGAGTATTCCTTCCCATCAGCTCTGTGTGGCATGACACAAGTGGCAAGTGCTGTCGCTGTCTGTGGCTTATGTGAAAAAGAAGAGGCGACATGTCCTGTAGCTCCAACTGACCTCTTGCCTACATCTGGGGCTTCTGAAGAAATATCCTCCATCGGAAGTTTAGTGATGGAGAGGAGCACAGAACTGGGGAAGGAAGCCATTGCAGAGGCTCTGCTCAGAGAGGCTACTCTGATTTTAGCAAGGCCAGATGCTTACAGCAGCCTTGGTGAGCTCTTGGAATCTGTGAACCAGAGAATCATAGAAACCACTTCTAAAACCCAGACCCTGTGCACAGAAAGTGTTCAAAGGAATGAACTGGCACACACCTTGTCCAATGTCATCCTCAAGCACTCCGTGGATGAACTTCACCAGAAAACTACAATGGCTCACCCCACTGATGAAAGGCATCCCTGTGGAACTCTGGACACCTTGATGGAAAGTGTGAACCAGCTGCTGCACAATGTGATCTGCTTCACATTCAAAAAGATGAATCACATTGTAACACTCAGTGAGCATCCCTCATTTGATCAGGCTGCTGGTCAAGCCTGGGTAAAAGCCTTTGCATGCCCCAGCAGCCAGCCTCTTAGCAATGCACACGGTACTGGCCTTGTCATCAGGAATCTTGTAGAGGATGCATCTCCTAAGTCAAACAAGGGCGGAGCAAGGCCAGAACTGGTCAACAACCCCAGGTTGCAATCTGAATTCTCCTGCAGTCATAGAATGTTTGATTCAACTGCTAAGTCATTCCCCAAGGAAATATATCTGAAAGGGATTATGGGAGAGGATACCAGGAACCCTCATCATACACTAAATTATGACAGCAATGAACGAAGAGCCTCTACAGACCTAGGAAAATTGACAACAGCAAGCGAGGGTTGTAGTGGTTTCCAGGAAACTGAAGACAGCATTGTTCCAAACACCCAAGAGAAATACATCTGTGCCACACCCCTAAACAATGAAGCTCAAGTTAACCTATCCTTATTAGGTGATGACCTGTCTGTTCCTGCTCAGTCTACTCTAGAGGCAAAGCAGTCCGAGGTCTATGGCATCACAGATTTTGCGGAAGAATTGGCAGAGACTGTTGTCTCCATGGCAACTGAAATTGCAGCAATCTGCCTTGACAACTCCAATGGCAAACAGCCCTGGTTTTGTGCTTGGAAAAGAGGGAACGAGTTTTTAACGGCGCCTAACGGATCCTGCCGATCCTTGAAGAGGAAGAAGGAAAACTCAAGCGCCGGAAGCACCGTGAGGAAACACAAGCCACCTCGCCTCAGTGAAATCAAGAGAAAAGCTGATGAGCACCCAGAGCTGAAAGAGAAGCTGATGAACAGAGTCATGGATGAGTCCATGAACCTCGAAGACATCCCTGATTCCGTCAGTACCTTTGCCAATGAAGTGGCAGCCAAGATCATGAACCTCACAGAGTTTTCCATGGTGGATGGGGTGTGGCAAGGCCAGAGTTGTTCCCGGACTCGGCTTCTGGGTGGCGATAGGTGGAACCGGCTGAAGGCCTCAAGCTGTGAGAGCATTCCTGAGGAGGACTCTGAAGCCAGGGTCTTTGTAAACAGCCTGGGTTTGATGAGTACCTTAAGCCAACCAGTTAGCAGGGCCAGCTCCGTCTCCAAACAGTCCAGCTGTGAGAGCATCACCGATGAGTTTTCCAGGTTCATGGTGAAACAGATGGAAAACGAAGGGAGAGGGTTTGAGTTGCTGCTGGATTACTACGCAGGCAAAAATGCCAGCAGTATCATGAGCTCAGCGATGCAGCAGGCATGCCAGAAAAACGACCACCTCAACGTGAGACCGAGCTGCCCCTCTAAGCAATCCAGTACAGAGAGCATAACAGAGGAGTTCTATAGGTACATGTTAAGGGACATCGCGAAAGAAAGCAAAGATGGTGCCTCCTCCAGACGTAGCAGCCATGATTGGACCACGGGCCTGCTGTCTCCTTCTACACGATCCCCTCTGTGTTACAGACAGTCATCTATGCCTGACAGCAGGTCGCCATGCTCCAGACTAACAGTAAATGCGCCTGTCAAAGCCAACTCCTTAGATGGCTTTGCCCAAAACTGCCCTCAAGATTCTGTAAATGTACAGCCAGTCAGTAGGGCTTCCTCATCTGGCCTCTGCAAATCAGATTCCTGCTTGTATCGCAGAAGTGGGACTGACCAGATCACAAACATGCTAATTCATGAAACATGGGCCAGCTCCATTGAGGCTCTCATGAGAAAGAACAAAATCATTGCTGATGATAGCGAGGCAGCTAATGCCAGTCCTGGCCCTGTTTCCAGTGGTTCTCCTTTGCAAGTAGAGAAGAATGCCAACAGATTAGCCACCAGCAAAGGACACAGGGGGCCAACTCTGCTTGTACAGGAATCTGTTGATTACCAGAGAAAAGATGCTGTTACTGAAGGCAATCATTCCCCAGTGTCATCTCCAGGCAAAACAGCTCCTGTTAAAAAACCCAGTGATTTTGATCCTAGAAGAGAAACCTCTGCATGCCACAATGCTGCTGGTCTCAACAGCCCTAGGCGGTCACTCTGCTCAAGGGATGTGCCTTTGATTCAGATAGAGACAGATCAGAAAGAAGAGTGCATTGGAGAACCTGGACCTTTCCTTTCCCAAAGTGGCTCCCTAGAGGAAACAGAAGGCCACCAACCTGAAGAAACCATCCCAGATGTGGCCAGAAATGAAGACACAGCTCCGAGCACCTGTCAGAGCTCTCGGTAAGTTGATCACCTCTTAAACCATACAGGGCTCATGCTCTTCTGTGTTTATATCTCGCTTAGGGTTAGTCTAAGTCTTAGGGAGGAATACAAGGGTGTTATCAATGGACAAAGTAAATTCCCAAGACAGTAAATGACCTCCATAGGACCCTGCACATGTGCAGAAAGGGAGATGTTCCTCTCACCTTATCCACTGACATTTTAGTCCATCTTTCCTATGGCCCCTGTTCTTCTCTCCTGCTGTAATTGTAGACAGAGGTTACATCCCCTCATATACCTGCTGTTTTTTGTTTCGAATGCCTGATCTTCCATTCACATCCAAGATCAATAATCCTCCTGGTCATCTCGTGGAATTTTATTCATATACCTATAGTAACTGTTGGCTCAAAATGCTATGTTTTTATTGCATGCCACTGAAATACCAAATAATAATAATAATAGTAATAATAGTAATAATAATAATAATAATAATAATAATAATGTGAATTCATCCCCACATCCAAAAGGATCAAGTCACCTCCTGGCCCCTATAGTTGTTGCTTAGCTATGTTTCATGTCTGATTACTATAAAACCAGTCAGAGCCTGATAAAGTGCTGGTATACCTTGCTTTTAGCTGGAAAAAATTTCTTTTGGGCTATTTTGTAATTAACTGAGAATATTCATTTGAACATTCTTCAGCATTTTAGGTAATGGGGCAATACTGAAATAGGATATGTAACTATTTGGAATTCAGTAATGATTTTATTCTATAAACAACTTTTTTCATTTGAAAATAGCTATTTTAAATAAACTTTAGTTTTAGATTTTGAGATTAATTGTTTTTGTTTAATCAATGGAGTTAATTTTCTTTCCTTTTTTTCTTTTACTTTTTTCTTTTTTTTGTTTTTTTTTTTTGTTTTGTTTTTTTGTTTTGCATCTTATTCTAAGAATCTCTATTGAGACTCTATGTCCAACAAATGCCAGCTCTTTCGATGCATAGCATAACTGTTCCATGGTCTATAGTGTCTCTGGAATTCTGGCATCTAGACATCGCTTTTCCAGGAGATTGTACTGTAAGCAGGAATAAACTTTGAATTGTGGGCAAGGTAATTCTTTCCTTCAGGCTGAGAACATCAGCTCCTTTCATAACTTCCACTTTCTGCACACTACTCATAAGAGACCACTGTACTATCCCTTTCTTTTTAGTCCATAATGAAAGGTCAGTAAAACAGAAAACAAAAAAAAACAAAGTTCAAGCTTTAGAAGCATACAGTTCAAGAAATGACCTGCATAATCTTTTTAGAGATGTATGTCTGCCATTCATTATTTACAAAAAGGCCTTAGATTTTTTTTTATATTTAACCGGTATATATAAAGTGAACATAGCTATTAATAAATAGTTACAGCTCTCTAAAATCTGGAGTACATTTGTCCCGAGCAGAAGAGATCAAGGTCCTAAGGCACCGCCCACATGGTGTAGAAAGTATAGGGTCCAGTCAGAGAGGAGAATTTCCTGTTAGAAAGTGCTAAGAACTTTCCTTTCCAATTGGCTAAAACCCCAGAAGCACAAGGAGAAGAGAAAAAAAAGAAACCCAAAGCACAAATAACCTTTGACTACTTACAGTATTCATCAAAGGTTTTGCTAGAGTGACTATGGAGAAATATATCAGAGCTAGCAATATAAAATAGCCAATGTATAACTTTTCAGGATATGATAGTTTGAAATAGATACAAAAAGAGAGTCAGATTTCAGCAACCTGACTTAAAGTCAGCAAAAGCTGGGAGATGTTTATTCAGTGAAGGTCACGGAATTAGGAAGCATTGTGAACTAATATCCTACAAGCTCTATGGTTGCAGACACAGTCAAATAATGATTATTACCGCACAATTCTAAATTAAGTATCATTGATGTTATTGGATAACCAGACATAACCTAGAAAAGTTTCAAAAGCTTTACATTCTGTACGAAAAGAAAATGCTACAGCTGACTCAGATTCTCAGTCCCTGTAATCACAAAGGCATGCGACCCCCTCAGGTCGGATTCTGCTTTTCATCCAATAAAGCAGAAAGGATGTGGACTATCCACCCCCAGAAGTTCAAGAGTTGGCTCTAATTACAAAGCTCAAAGGCTAAGGATTGGATATTGTTTTTGTTTTATGGAGCAATAGAATCACCCTATAACATGAACTACTACACTATCTTAACTAGAATTGGCTTGAACCGGTTTCCTAATCTGTTTCATCTTGCTTTATTCACTCATAAGTAGAAATGATAATTATAATATAAAATAGTTTTTAAAGTTTAAATGATTTATGTACGAAATGCTTAATGCAATACTTTATTAGGAACAATCGATAAATTCACTTGGTTGCCATTGCTATTTAAAATGTCATTTGGGTGAAGGTTTGTGGTGGCTTTTGTTTCAGGGAGAGGCTGATTTTCCCAAAGGGAAACCTGTCATGGACAATGTAAGAGTTTCATTGAAACGAGACAATTCCTAGGATTGCCAAGCAGAAAAATTAGTCACAGTTCAGTTCAACTTTCTGAGGTCAGAGTTGCTGCCATGGGATTTGATTTGTCAAAATAGCTGGAACCAGAACTCCATTCCCCACAGAAGAGTTCATCTAACTTACATGCAAGAGGAAGGAATGTGACAAGGGTAGTTTGAGTGCTGCTTGGTGGTGGGGAAAGATTTTATCCTGAAGATACTTTAGGGTCCTATCTGGGGGACATCTTCACGGTTCTTTAAAATGTGGTTAGAATCCAACTCAGTGAATTAGAAACCACTTTCTTACTTTTTGATTACTTGATTTAAAAAAAAAAAAGAATCACAACTGATGATTCATTGTGGAAATCATTCCTAAATGGAACTCTCTGTTGATTCAATAATATCATATTTTGAAGATGTATAGACTATAGTTCTCAAGTCTTTGAAGAAGAAAACTAGTATCCTGTTGGTGGCCATTACTTTCTCCTTAACACACCATGACATGCAGTGGGGACTAAAGAGCAGTTGTTTAACTTTTGACACATCAATTCTCAAGCAGAAGAGATAAGCTGACTCGAGCATTTAGAGGATATCCCAAGCACTGGATTAATCAGATGTTTCAGAAGCATGCAACAGACCTGTACAAATAGAGTAAACTGGTCTGTGACAAATGAGCAAAGTGATACCATTTAGAAGACAAAGTCTCTGAGCTGGGGAAATAGCTCAACAGTTAAAAAAAAATGCTGGTTTTTCAGAGGACTCCAGGATCCACAAGGTAGTGCTCACAATCATCCATAATTCTACTTCCAAGAAATCTGATGCCTTCTTCTGGCCTCTGCAGCCAATAGGCATGCACATGCTATGGAGGCAAACATTCATATTCATTAAATAAAAATAAACAAATACTTAAAAGAGGAAAAATAAATATTTACAAATGAAAGAAAATAAGGCTTCTTTAGGAGTTTCCATAACAACCAGGCATCTATTGTCAAGTTAGCTGAATTTAAACTCATATAGTACCCTACTAGATATGAAGATGTTTCCTGTTGGTTTAGTTGAGGAGGGAAGATCCATCTTGAATGTTGGTGGTACTATCATTTAGGCTGAGGTACCAGACCAAATAAAAAGAAAACTTAGAAGAAGCCAGAGGACCACCAGCAACCCAACTCTCGGCTTCCTGACTGTGGATGTCATGTGACCCACTGCTTCACATTCTTGCTGCTTTATCTTCCCTCTATGCCTCACATTATAAACACAAAGAAGTCCTTTTTTCCTTAAATAGTTTCTGCCAGCAGAATAAGATAAAACATAGACTAAAAACATATTTCTTAAAGACATACCTGATAAAAATATTATCTAAATGTCAATATTCAAAATGTTCTTATATGTTGACAAATCTGTTGTAAACATGAGACTGCCCTAACAAAGCAGCATGACTTCAGTGAAAAGAAAAATCTCTCAAAATTCAGCAGTAAGAAAATGAACAAATTATTAGAAAATAGACAAAGGTTCAAGGTTCGAAGGCTGGGTTCCCAGTTAGTAAGTCTAATCATTAGGAAGAGATTCTACCACAAAGGTTTCATGTAATCTTTGTATCCATCTATGATTAGATCCATTGTTTGACTACATTAGTGTGATAGAAACTTAGAGGTTGGAAGAAGTAGGTTGAGAAGTATCCCCCGGGGCCATACTTGCTGTGTGTCTGCCACTTTCCCTCTTGACTGTCATGAAGAGAGCTACTTTGCTCCACTACATGATGCTACCATGATGTTCAGCTTCACCATGTGTGGGCCTAGAAGCAACCCAAGTAGCCATAGACTAATAACTTAAGTCATGAGCTTAAATGAGCCTTTCTTCCTTTAATTATTTCTCTCAGATATCTGACAAAGTGATTTTTTTAAAACAGCTGCACATGCAGTGGTTTGGATTCTGTTTGTATTAATAGATACTCAGCATATTCTGTTGTTTGAATTTGGAAGTTCCTAATGGCATATGATAACTCAGCACTGTGCAGCTTTAGTGTAAAATGGATGAATGCTCTGGAAGACAGTTGTCAGTTTCTTTCAAAACTAAGCAATTGACATCCATCAAAAAATAACATATATTCATATATACTTATACATATGCCACTAGGAAACTATATAAGTGTCAGTAGAATTTTGTGGATGTATGGAAATGAATATTAACAATGACTTCAAGATAGATAAAGGGTCAGAGAGGTTCACATATAGCAACATGGTGGGCCAATGTCAAACACAGTCTTCTTATATTGCTTTACATTTCTTCAAAATATACTCTTTTAAGTAGAATGGGTTTTCTAAAGCATTTTAAGGTATGTGAAAAACTAAAATACTTGTCACTCATGGTACAAAGTATAGGGAGAGGAAAAACAGAAGCATGTAGTGCATAGGTCATTACACAACACACACTTCATTACATGTCAGTTCTATGTGACAGTAATCTATGTAGTGAATATAAACAGCAAAAGCCCTGCAATAACACTGAAAATATGAAATAAAGATTCATAATTGTAAACCAATAGTAGAAATAAAATTTGAAAATCTAAAAATTGCTCAGTTGATTAAGTGGAATCTGGAGTCAAAGGAAAAATGAAACTCAGAACAGATGGGACAAATAGAAAACAAGATTATATATTTAAAGCCAGCCTTATTGATAGTCACATTAATTATCAATGATCTAAACACTTCAGTTAAAAGCAGAGATTATCCTATTGCATAAAAATGCATAATCCTAGCATAAGCTGTGTGCAGCTAAAATATAAAAATTCAAATGGGCCAAGAGTAAAAGGATGGAAAACAAAAATATTGTAAAAGGTCAAATAGACCTCAGAATAAAATGTATTCCCAGGGATAATGATGTTGTATAAGCTAAGAAGGTCAATCCACCTAACAGACAATCTTCTTGTGTACAAGACCACCTAAATAATAAAACATCAAATGATAATTATTAAAAACTACAAGGAGAAATAGAGAGAGTTGTACTGGAAAGTTAGCATTCTTCTCTTAATAATTCATGAAATAATGAAAATATGTGATCAGATTAGAAATGTATGTATCTGTTTACAAGAGAAGCAACAAGAAAACTTCCAGACACAAAGCAGATGCACATAATGAACTGAAGAGATGAGACTCCACACATAAGTCCTGCTCAAACTCCACCATGACAAAATCCTAGCCCAGAACAAAAAAAGTAGACATGAAATCCTACCAATGACTGAAGAGCTGCTGTGAGAGGGAGGGCTGGTTTTCCTTATTGATGGGACCCTAAGTAAGCTGGCCACACCCAGGGCACTCACCACTCAAAAGACCAACTGGGCTACAAACTCAACTCATGGGAAAAGAAAGAAAAAATAAAGAGGAAGATATGTCAAATTTGGGAAGGAGGGTGGAAAAGTGTAACAGGAGAAATTCGAGGAGGAGGAGGATGAATATGTTCAAACTACATTGTTTGAAATTCTAAAACGCCCAATACAATATCCTTAAAAAGAAAGGTAAGCAGCATTCACTCAGCCTATACAACTCAAAAACAGTCTAACCCAACAGCAAAGCATATCATTTTTTCAGGCATCCTTAAAGCATTTGTCAAGGTGTACCCTAGGCCAAAATGCAAGTCAACATATTTAAAGGAATCTAAAACATATAGAATATGTTCTCAGATCATTCTGGAGTTAACCCAAAAGTTAATGATGAACACAAAATCTTCCATAATAATTAGAAATTGTTATATTAGGAATCAACAAATTATCTTTTGCTCACAGAAGACATTAGAATAAACTCCAGATGAAAACTATAAACCTGTTTAAAATTCATGACATGCATTGCTACTTACAGAAGAAATCTACACTTTTTAAGTATTTCTGTTTTTTAACCAGACAAGTCTATCTATGTTCTAAGTGTCCATCTTAAAAAACTAAAAAAGATTAGGGCTGGTGCAATATTCTCCCTGGGCAAAGCCTGCAGACCTGGGTTTGATCCCCAGGACCCACATGGTAGAAGGAAACCAGATCTGCAAATGTTGTTCTCTGACCTCCACATTCATGCTGTAGTGAAGACTCAGTCACACACGTACACATGCAAAATAAACAAATAAATGCAAGAAAAAAATAAAATAAAATAGCATATTGAATTTAAAAAATAGTTGAAAGTACATAATCAAAATGGGAGTACATATCAATGATTATAAAAATAAAGGGAGGAAATTCATAAAAATCAAATGTTGTTTATACCTCAAGGACTGAACACATGCATATGTATGCATTTAACTCAAAGAAAATTCCTAAGATATAAAAATGTCTGCTTACATTTCTCCTTTCAAAGGGCTTTCGATAATAATAAACACTGCACAGCCCCTGCAATGAGGGCTCTCACCAGCTGTGTACTTAAATGGTTACGTCCTACCTGTGCTGAGTGATATCTACTTTCCATTTATGGTGATGGCTTCAAATAAACATAGATTGTGTTAAAAGAAAACCGGACCTAAGGAAATCTTACAACTCTTGATGCAGATGGTACGGAGGCGTATGAGATAAAATCAGGAGAATGGATAATTGACTTCAATAAGGCCCTCGTTCTCCAGCGCACTTGTGCAAACTGAGGGGTCAGAATGGAGGCTGCCAAATGACACGCTTCTACGTGGCACATTTGTCCATCATTCACCAGTAAATAAGGAACGTGATAAGATAAGCTTCTCCCAAAAGCAAATAAAAACTAGTGCTCTGGCTAATCATGTGTGGTTCTGACTTGCCTTTCTATGGCACAGATGTGAGGTTTGCTGTAAATGGAGCATGAAATTAAGATAAAACAAAATGTGCTGACAAGCTCATCTGTTAACCTGGATAGTTTATGTCAGTCACTAGGACTCAGCTCCCTTAGCAAGAAATATCCTTGTGTGAATTGTTCTATCGTATAAAGGTCCTAAATTAAGAAGGAATTAGGCCCCACATTGTTTTTTAAACTGGTGAACAAATGGGGCCTAAGTCTCTCTGTTATTCCCATGTTTATTTCATATATACATTTTTTAACTAAACACCACCTCCTTTAACCATGCCCATCTATAGTATGGAAATCTCTTCTATAGTATGGAAATCTCAATACTGTAGGAAGGAAATCCAGTCTTATTAAACGGGAAAGAACACTATGCACAACCACATGGTTGTCTGAGGGCACATGGTACCTGGCCTGGCAGCCTGAGTTCCCATCACTTGAGTCCACAGGTGGAAGGCAAGACCCAACTCTCTCAGGTTTCCCTCTGACCCCCACATGAGTCCCATGGCATATGCGCACCAGCACACACCTACACACATACACACACACACACACACACACACACACACACACACACACACACACATAAATAAATATGATAAACACCACTGTATCCCCATGATTCTTTTCAACATACTCTAAAAATAAATGCAGAAAATAGTAAGTGGAAGACACAGGAAAACTGATGGAGTTTAACTATGAGAAAAAAAAATACTACATGGCTTAAAAGGGAGCAAACACCTACAGAAAGACTCCACCTGTGACCAACATCCTGCCTGGTATGTGGAGACACAGGCTTATGGCTGCCCAGTGTAGGGCTCTGCGAACAGCTCTATATTGTACCTCCTCTCTTGATAATAATGCCTTGATGTCCACAGTGACAGCCTTGAGACCAGTGGGGAAGTAGAAGTGGAGGTCTTGAAAGAAGACATACCCCGAGATGAGTCCCGGAACCCTCCTAGCAGCAGCGAGGAGAGTACAGGCAGCTGGTCCCAGCTGGCCAATGAGGAGGACATCCCAGACGACACAAGCAGCTTTCTGCAGCTCAGCGAGCGGTCCATGAGGTAAGCACTTCCTCTTCCCTTAGCATCCTAAGGAAGGCAGCCTCAATGAGGACTCCAAAAATGCATGTTATGGTCCAGTGCCAGGTGCCCTTAATAGACCAGGGAGAAGAAAAAAAACCTACAAACAAAAACAAGGGGGTAAGCTCCCAGTTGGCCATGGTCCTTACACATCATAATGGGGCTAAAAACTATCTTAATATCTAGGTAGGGCTTGAATTACCTTGGCCATATTTAATAGTAAGCTGTGCACCCTTCCCTAAAAGTTACACTGGATATACTCAGTGCTAAGAACTGCTAGTTTGTCTTAATGAAAACTGATGTTACACTTGATGAGTTTGAACTTTCTGTCTGATTTATGTGATTTCAGATGCAACCCTAGCTGGGTTTATATGAAGCAAGTATTAACACACTACTATGCCGCTTGCCCTGTCTTTTCCCTTTCTTTATCTCCCGTGCCCACTGCGTTGTTTCTGGAAAAGCTCGAGCAGGGCATCTAGCTGTAACCACTAATGTGATATTTTCTGTCCAGAATCCTTTTGACCACAGGCCAGACTGTCCAGGAAGAGTAGCTGGAATGTTAGACCAAAACACCCAGGTGTAGATAAAAGATCTTTGAAAGTCCAGTGACTGGCAATACAACCTGAGATGTAGGATCATTTTACATTAAATAAGTGGTCTCAAATTTCAAATATTCCTACTAAATGTTATAAAATAGAGACAGAGAAACATGTTGCTCCTTCTCTGAGGTTGAAAGAACAAAACCTTATCCATTTTTGTATTTGTAAACTCTTTAGTCCTCAAGGAAAGCAAGAAGTCAAATTTATATTCTTATAGGCTTCCTTCTAGATGCAAGAAGCAGGCAGATAACCTGGCCAAATTTTTAGTAGTATATTCAACTCTGTAAGTACGTCCAATGGCAAGGAGTCTTCATGATAAATACCCTCTCTCTAACCAGAATAAATAAGTAAAGAGAAATGATGATTATTACCAATTATGTATAATCCACTGCGTGTGGCACCACTTCAGACATTATAAATCAGCATCAGCATTACTGTCATAAACACAGTTGGCTTCTACCTTGTGTCTTCCTTTAATTTGGTCAAACATCAATACCAATGCAGAAGGTCAGGCACAAAGAGATCGTGTGTCCTAGGGAGCAACAAAGGCCCTCTCCCTACATGAGAGTCAGCAGTGTGGCCAAGCATGGAGATAGGCATTATTAATATGTAAACTTTTGCTTTGTCAGCAATGGCAACAGTAGTGGCACTAGCAGTCTTGGCATTATGGACCTGGACATTTATCAGGAAAGCATACCGTCTTCTCCCATGATTAAGTAAGTAGCCACGTGACTCAGTGACTGACAGCACCTCTCCAATTCCATCCAGCAGTCCATCGTAATCATGAAGGTTGTGCCCAGCCACCAATTCATTATGTCTGTGCCACTGTGGTTCCATGTCACTGGAGTAAAGGACTAAACTTCACCCATTACTGCCTGCTTTCTCGGTTTCAAACCTGTCACTTACAAAATGGTCATTGCAGATAAAGCTTGTCAATATAATAGACGTATATGTCAACTTACTTATTTTGATTTACAGAAACAACAAACAAAAAATTCTATCTGAAGTGTACCATACCATGCCTCTTTCAGAAGACTATTCAATACCTAGCCTTTGCTATAGAACACAGTCATTTCAGTAAAATTAAATATGAATGGCTTTTCCTTGGCTTGTGGACACTGGGGTTACTGATATGGAATGTATCTAACATCAAGGGTGGCCATGAGAGAGATGTTATTCACCCCCAGGCAATAACTATGCTTTTTCAATATGAGGTCTTCTTAGAGACCAAAATCAAAAAATAGCACTTGGAGATGTACTACATAAAAGAACACAAAATGGGAAGGCAACCTGAAGTCATGGCTACTTCTAGAATTGGTGATTATTCTAGAAAATCAACTGAATTGTATTCTAATTTTCATCATGATGACTTAGAATATAATTTGAGTATTCTGAACTAATAAAGCCATATTGGTCTAATGGCTATTCCTAATGTATTTCCCTCTGGCTAACTATAGATTCATTGACTTTATTTTCCACTGGTTAAGTGTGAAATAACATGTTCAAGTAAACATGAATGCATACATGATCTATTTAGGGGGGGACCAAAAACAAATTCAAAAAATTCAAAAAATTATTTTGTGATAGATTAATTTTTACCTTTTGGGAAACATTAACTTGGCATTTTCTCCATATTTCTTTGTAATCTGAGACTGTAACTTCAAGAAAAACTCATATTGAGGGAAAGCCAAGATCACCTGCATCCCTCCTCAGGATCCCATCATTACATTACATAATGCCAGAAATTGTACCCACCCCTTTCTAAGACATTTATGCTACTTGCAGAGTGATCGAGAAGAGACTCTGAACCCTTAGAAAATTGATGGTCCTGAAAATAATTAAGTATGAGTGAGAAAATGGCTATTAGTCTTTCTCTCTACTGCAATGAAACTTACCTCACTAATGAAATAGAATTTCCCCATACAATGGAATGCATTAGCCAGATCTTAGCTGCAACAGGGAAGTTAAGATAATCTTTTATCACTAAAAGACTCACTTTTAAAAGCCTCATAACAAATTTCTAGAGACTAGAAAAATATAGGACATATACAGACTTGCCAAGATGGTCACTTCTCAGCTACTGAGCTACATGATTTTATTTCAGAAATGTTCACCGGGTCTTCCCACTACAGGGCTCTATAATATGTATACATAATGCAAACAACAACAACAACTAAAAACCTCCAATAATAAACATGGCCATGGCTAAGGAGAGGCTCAGGTTGGTTATGTGCAATCTCCAGCCTGCTCTACCAAATAAAAACAATGGAAAAGAATAAAGATTCTAGTATTGAGACACTCTGCTATAATGTTTAAGTTTTACAGTTTGCTGATTGTCTTTATTCCAGCTCACAGAACAGTCAGCATGTAAATGTCTCTTCCTACTTTAAAATTCCAATGTGCGATATTGTCACTGCACAGAGAAACACATTGTATGATAAAATGGAAAAATATAGTCCAGCAAGAGGCAGGTATAAAGCTGGAGGATAACTCTGCAAATTATAACCAGTTACTTCAAATATCTCTTTAACTCTTCAGCCCCGTAGAGGTTCATGGAAAGGGAATTACTGAAAAGAAACAAAGATGTAATTATCAGAATCGTCCCCCCTGACTTATCTAACTAATGCCATTCAAGATACATGGGAACACTCTTTGGTGGCAGAGGTGGGGAGAACACTAATGGCAGACC
The DNA here is from genome assembly GCF_000001635.26 of Mus musculus. Taxonomy (NCBI): domain Eukaryota; kingdom Metazoa; phylum Chordata; class Mammalia; order Rodentia; family Muridae; genus Mus; species Mus musculus. The sequence continues at coordinate 83,263,995 of NC_000067.6, read as the reverse complement.
CAAATGCCCTGTGCAATACTCACCTGGATCTAATCTGTTCTGTGATACCATAAGAATGAGTTCCACATGTTTGTAGCTCAGAAACACCTATCACCTCATCCTCCATTACAGCTTATTCTTCAAAAGCATTACCAACCATATACTGTTGTTTTCTCCCAAAGTGAATTAGTAGAAGAAAAGGAGATTCTTAAAGAACAATCAGAAAGCATAAAGGGTAAGCCATGTTACCATCCTTTTTATCGCACAATTGCCCGAGGTGTCCTTTTGGAAAGCAGAGTAAGGTTGTGGTTGTGTCTGTTCAGAACATGCCTCTGGACTGCCAGGGAGAGCTGCCAGCCCCCAGAGGAGCCTACTGGTGATCAACTTTGACCTGGAGCCAGAGTGTCCTGATGCTGAGCTTCGAGCCACTCTGCAGTGGATAGCTGCCTCCGAACTGGGGATCCCAACAATCTACTTTAAGAAATCTCAGGAAAGCAGAATTGAAAAGGTACCAATTCCGCTGTCTGGGTCAGATAATAACACGGTTCTGTGCTTTTTATCCCAGCTGGAAACCCAGTGAGTGCCCATGCAACCCACAGGAACTTGTAGTGTTTCATCTTGATTTCTCTCAAACAAACAAACAAAATAAAACAAACAAAACAAAAATCAATCTTGGGAATACTTTCAAGAGCCAAGCTATGATTGTGTATTCACCAATATTGTTTCATGAACCTTCAGCTTCTTACATAGTTGCTGATAAAGACAAAAGGATCTGAGGAGACTGTAGCCGTTAGAGTGTTGTTGTTGTTGTTGTTGTTGTTTTAATGTGCGATTACTCGCTAAAGTTCAGTGCCAAAATCCAGCATCCTGAGATAAAACCCTTATTTTCTTGCCCACACACTGGGAAATTAGAACAGTTTCGACATCTCTTTAACCTCAGCCAATCAGATTGGCTGCTGGAGAGGTTGCCGCCCCTCCCCCTATCCCTTCTCCCACTTCTGCCTCTCTTCAACCAGCACTTTGTTCTTTTTATGTTCAAGTCCACCCAACCCAAATGTCCTAATTGTTCTTCCTTTGTTGTCAAAGTGATGCAGGGCTCCTTGCTTGATAAACACTCCCTTCAATTTCAATTTCTCCATGCCTAAGCTGGCTCACGCATGGACTATGAGGGTATAATCCAAATCACACAGTACCCCTCCCAAGCCATACTTGGTCTCACCGGAGGGAAGCAAGAATGTTCTCAGGAAGACAATGTTCCAAGGTTCACTTAAAGGGTTGGTTTTATATCTGTGTGCTTTGCTGAGTAAAAGGTCCCCTAGTACATTTTCAGGTGATATATTAACGAAACATTTAATTTAATCCACCACTTTTAAGGTGTCACTTCCATGTAAGTCTAATAAATTCTCCATTTTGCAAGGGTAGCAGATATGTTACTGATGCTTTAATGTGTAAACCACGTCTTAACTAGGTATTTGTTTATATCTACCAATTTTAAAGTGAATGTCTGTCTTTGTAAATAGCTATGTTTCTGAGAAGACAGAGGATTCACTCCTGTTATCAGGAAAAAACATGAGATGATTTTGCACATATTCATATCAATCATCTTGTGAGACTTAAATATAGATGAAGCAGTCTTAAGGGCTATAATTTCCAGGTTTTGTTCTGAGTTAATGAAGGCTCTCTGCATACAAGGGCTTTGATAGAAATGAGCATCAACCTTGGTTGTCTATGACCAGGTTTTAAGAGTATGAATAAGAGCAGTAGAGATAGTGTGCAAAATCAGCAACATTTCATTAGCTCCTCATCTTCTCAGAGAAAAGAAACCCTAAGTTCAGAAAATCCAATCTCCCACAGACACTCAGCGTCAAGCATAGCGACATATGAATACCCTACATCTGTTCATTGCTGTTGTTTTGTGTTTGTTTGAGTCAAGGTCTTATGTAGTCCAAACTGGCCTTGAACTCTCTGGGAAGCAGGTGATAACTTTGAATTTATTTTAATTATGTACATATGTATGTCAGTGTTAAGTACCACTAAAGGTCAGAAGAGAGTATCTGATTCCCTGGAGTTACAGGCCATTGTGAGCTGCCCAATATGGAGGCTAGGAACAGAACTTGGACCTTCTACAAGAGCAGTCTGTGAGCTTAACTGCTGATCAATCCCTCTAGCACCAACCTTGAATGTCTGACCTTCCTGCCTCAACCTCCCACATGCTGGTATTAGAGTCATGTGCCAGCTTGTGTTGTTCTGGGAAATGAACCCCAGGCTTCATGCATGTTAGGTGAGCATTCTTATAACACAATTACATCTCAGCCCCAAAACCTTAAATCTTTATTTCTAGGAATGCTGACTTAATTTTCTCAACAATTAATTTAGTCAATATGTATCTATTTGTGGTGGTCTCAGCTTACTAACCTTCCCACTTAGTGAAAATGGAGGTGTGTGATAAAGGAGAGGGGAACATGAACCCCAGCACAGTCATCGTTCCCCGGACTTTTTGAAAACTTGGGACTTAAAGACAACAAAAATGAGTCACAGGAAAAGCAAATTAACAGGAACCCACATGCTTAGTACATTGTCAGTTGTCTAATGACCCAATGCGCCTTCATTTTCCAGCATCCCCTTCATTTGTCATTTACTTAATCATTAGAAGACTACATGCCCTAGAACATCTTACATTTAAAACATTCCTAGATTACCCTCTCCATCCTGGTACTGTTCTAAGCTCCAAGTCCAAGGGCGGAGTTGATTCTGAATAAAGAAATTAAGATGTATCTAAAAAGTTAGTATCTGAACCACACCCATGAAAACAAAATTACCTGGAAAACACATTCACAATTCAAATCTTTAAGTTCCTTCCATCCACTCAAAAAAAAAAAAAAAACAAACAAACAAACAAACAAAACATTCCATTCCATTAATCCTTTCATCAGAAATCTCAAATTGGGGAGTGTTAGAATCACCCCAGAAAGCCTTTCAAACCCAGAGCCTTACCAGTTAGTGCAGACTGTCCACTGAAAATAAGACAGAAGCACCAGGTCCATGTGAAGGTCCAGAACTCTAGAACCCAGCCCAAGTTCCGAATCGGGGCTTCATAGGCCATAAAGTCAGGGACAACGTAGGGACCCCCTCACTCTGCTTAATGAAGTCTAATTTCTGCCTTGGAGCAAAAGACAGTGACAGCTTTCAGAAGTATGCATTGAATGCATCAAACTCACAAACACACAAACACAGACACACAGCTTGCTGCAATTCCCATAATTGTACTATAAATTGGAAACAATCAAATCTACAAAATGCATCTGCGAATACAAAGGTTCAACAGCTAATGAAGCTTTCTTCATCAGATGAATGAGCCTGCGATAGAGTGTCACAGAAAACAGATACTTGTGATTTTCCCAAGATACAACTTTTGCTTAAAAAAAAAAGTCTAACGTCTGTTGTTGTCTACAGAAAAGGAACTCAACTACTGTTGATTGGGAAATGTCAATACTGAAATGGTTTTTTGCTGTTGTTTGTTTGTTAGTAGAGCAGGCTAAAAACCCAAATCCCTAACATCCTAAAGCTGATTATGACCATAAACTGAACAGGCTTAATGGAAGCTCTAGGGTCAATTGCTAGTAGAATGTAGCTCTAAAAACAGGACAACAACAACTGGTTCTGGTGACCTGGTGGTAGCAACTTGTAAATCCTAGCTACTAGGGAGGTTGAGGCAAGAGAACTGAAAATTCAAGTTCAGCCTGGGTGGTAGAGTTTATGGTGACCTTGAGCAATTTAGTAAGCGCTTGTCTCAAAATACAAAATTGAAAAGAGGTTCATGAGAGAGCACTTAGCTAGCATGCAGGGCATTCTACATTCGATCCTGAGTACCACAGGAAGGAGAGGCGGTAACACTGAGCTGGAAATGCCTTTTCTGTCTATTCACAACTGCATTTCAATCTCACTATTTCTTATGAAGGAAGCACAAGGCTGTATCACTCACCAACTACACACCTGCTCCAAGGTTTCAGGATCCAATATTAATTAAACCAATACATCTGTTGCCTTTAGTGCATGCTGACACATTCCTATGGTCCCAGTACCTGAAAAGTGGAAGCAATATGATCACCATTAATGTGATTGAGATCATCCTGGTCTGCGTAGCAAACTCTAGAATGGTCACAGCTCCATAAGATGACCCTGTCTCAGAAACAAACAAACAAACAAACAAACAAAAATCAATAACAACAACAAGGTAGTCTAATGGGATAACAGACTGACCTTAGAAATCAGCAGACATACTCTAGCCAATGGCCATCCCAAAAGCTACTAGTTGAGTGGCCTAACTCCAGGGCACTTTAAGTGCTTTGGGTCATTCACCGACCAGAAGTTTTGGTCCTCACCACTCTGAAATGTCCTTTTCAAAGGCCCTGGTAGATGGAAAGAAGCTGTAATAGGTTCTGGGAAGAGTATCTTCTTCAGAGTTCTCAGCCAAGCAGTGCCTCAGAGACAGAAGTGGTAAGGTGGTGGTAGAGTAAGCTAGGGTTTACAGAATGAAGCTTCGGCAAATTCAGTGTAGGTACACTTTCCATTGACTTGACCTTCATAAGATGTGTGAAGAAAGAAGATGTACCATTAATAGAAGATTTTGGCAAAAGGTCATGTGTGACTTGTCATGGAAATCTTATGTGAGATTCTTGGCCTATGAGCACCCCTCAGTGATTTCATAAAAGCTTAATATCCAGGCTATAGATATCTGTCTATTCTTCAGATTTCCAATAAGAATGGTTGATTAATTGAATTAATCAGATGTCATAGCCTCCTCCACCCCCTTATTTATATGGTTATTAATACTTTTAAGCCTTCTGTTTCCACTCTTGTTTCATCTAAATCCTGTCCTGAGTGTGTGTGTGTATATATATATATATATATATATATATATATATATATATATATACACCAAAATACTAGTAACATTTCACAAAATCATTCTCAGCTGTCTCCATAAGCCATTCGTTCCTTGAGGTATTTGCATTGTAAGCAAAGCCTTTCCATGAAGGTTCACATCTGACTCTGAAGTGTCAGAATCAGGCTGAGCTGAAACCAGACAGGATAGTTATTCCAGACAACTAGTGATTTCTCCAAAAGTACAACAAAGACACATGGAGCTAAATAAACTGAGCTTCCATTGCTGCTGTCATGAATAGTAAGATGAGGTCATAGAAATCCTACCTTACAGATGTATATGCCTGCTGTCATTCACCCTGTGATGAGAGTCATTCCCAGGAACCATCTTCTAGTTAGAAACTTGCTGCTGCCATTTCCCACTCCAAGACATGTGGCCTTTAGCCATCTTCATGATGTTTCATTTCAGTTGAGAATTATTAAGCAACCATTATAAATGTATGCATGTTTGTTTTTAATTATATGTGTACAAACATGCTATGTAAAACTGAAGAATACTCTTAGTAGTGGGCTTATCTTGAATAATATTAGATATCTACCTATATTTCCTGAGAAATTACATGTTTGTCATTGTTTGGCCTCCTCTCCCTTCTATCATTCAGCAGATATTCACTGACTTTATTCTTTATTGAAGGCAAAGGATAGAAAACCATGGCTGAGATGGTGCCAGCTCTGGGGAGATGACTAGCCATAACAGTATGAACAGCTGCCTTCCTTTACAAGAACCTAAAACTCTTTAAGGCAATATTTATGTTTCTAGATATTTATCGAGTTTCATTTTTCAGTGTAGACAACTGTTTTATTTAGACGTTATCAATAAAAAGTGAACGGGTACAAGAATCCATTCTTAAAAGCATAACCAAACTATGGCCTTTGTGTTTTTAATAAATAACACTTTCTTTCTCATTAAATGCCACCCTATTCCTAGGGTGTCCCTTCAACTGAAGTTCCAAGTAGAAAATCATTTTCTGCAATCTGGAGGCAAAAAAAAAGAAAGAAAGAAAGAAAGAAAGAAAGAAAGAAAGAAAGAAAGAAAGAAAGAAAGAAAGAAAGAATTATAAAGAGCATTAGCACATACTACAGTACTATTATTCCATATCTTATTAAGTATCACTTTCTAATTAAAATAAGCATCTGAGTAAGGGATTGGACAGGCTGTCACACTGGACTTAAATGTAGTTTCAGAAACAGAATATCATATAGGGATTTTCCAGTCTTCTAAATCCATCATTCACTTGAGGTGTAGAATTTTCTGTTAAGCCCAACTAAGACTGGTAACTACACAATTTGACATATTTAAGACAAGTCCTTGCTTTCCTTTAACTATTGCCACAGAGAAACATCTTTATGCTTAACCTTAGCATGGGGAGGGAGAGGTGCCTATCAGTATTGGGTGTGAAAGCATTAGGTGACTCTACCTATACAGAAATTTAGTGCTCAGTTTATTTCCCCTAATATACACATCCAATAAAAAAATGGGTTTGTAGTCCTGGAATAAAAAGTCTAACCTAGATTTTAAATGTGAACCTGAAAAAAAAACACCAGCTACCTAAAAGAATGCTTCTTAAAGGTATTGTCCTTATCCCACCCAGTCATCCACTATGAATAGAACTGCAAAATGAAAAGACTTTATTATCTGAAATGTCTAAAAAGAAAAACAGGCTGTCTTTGAACATGTCCCCTGAAAGTAAGGATGCTTCAACACAGACTCAGATCCACACACAGTCTTTGTAAGGGTTGTTTGGTGAAATGCTGGTGAGGGTACTATGATATGTGAGTCCTAACTCTGTGTCTTATTTTAGTTTCTAGATGTTGTGAAGCTTGTTCAGCAGAAGTCCTGGAAGGTGGGAGATATATTTCACGCGGTTGTCCAGTACTGCAAACTGCATGCAGAGCAGAAGGAGAGGACTCCGAGTCTCTTTGACTGGCTTCTGGAACTAGGATAATCAGGAGTACCTCTCAAGGATTTCCCTCCTCTATCCCAGCTTAGGTCACAGTGGTTTGCGCTAAATGCTCTGAAACTTTCTCAATGCACAGCATCCCATTAGCAGAACTACTTAAAAATCTGCTCCAGTACCATGTACAAGGAATGAATTGGAAATATAGTCTGTACTAATCAATATCACCATGGGCATGCCCAAAGGGCTTGTATGAGAATGATTTCAAAAAGAGATACTTCAGTGAAGCCCAAACATGAAAGTTTATAACAAACCCAGCCTCCAGGAAAGCTACACTCACATATACATCACAATAGAGAGTGAGCTATATCTCCAGATATATGAATCAAATAGAAACAAAGTCATTGGGTCACAGTAATTCTATAAATTATGCGAAAACCTTCATTGTACTTTGCTTAATGGATACAGGGGTTGTCCATCTAAGGAAATACTTAGGATATAATAAGTTTCCATGTCTTTTTGTGAAAGATTTCCACTCACAGACAAGTAACACATGCAAAAGTGCTATCAAAATCCATGTGAGGTGATTTCTTCTATTTGCAGATTCCAATAAGTATTGCACCCCTTCCCAAATGTCCCTGAGCCCCTCAAAAACTGATGTCATTCAGTGGGGAAAAGGAGGCTCAAGGTTGGCTTTTTCCATCGCTACATTTATTGCTTGGATAAAATTATTATGGGATTCCTGCCTAAAGACAAGCTTTTAAACATAAACAGTAAAATAAATAATAGCCTTTTGAGGAAAAATATGCTTGTGTATTGAATTATATAAGAAAAACTATTTGTTTTATTGTAAATTATGAAAAGACTATTATTGAGTTGTTTTAGAGCTTCATAAACTGTGAAGAGATTGTTGTCTTAACTTTTAGAGTGTCATGAACCATTGGTGACTGATTGTACTATGTACGTGTTAACATCTGTATAGTGGACATGTTTCCCCAAAGATCTTTATAGTGCTGGATTCAGGGTAATGGCCTTGTGCTTGAAAAGGCCAGCTAGGGATGCGGACTTTCTGGCTGGGTGACATTGACACTAAATTAGAGAAATAGAAGCCTTTAACCTTTTTTTTATTGTTTATTTATAGCAGAGATGTACTCTTTTGAAAACTCAGAGTATATATGACACTAAAAGTCTTCTTTCCCTTTCAACTAACTATGTGACATCTACCTTTATTTTCTCATTCAGAAAGATGTTTAGTATGTATCTTCTGAAATATTATGCTTTCACTCTGTTTTTAAAGCTTATAGAATGGCTTTAAATGTGAGCCAAGCCCCAGACTATCAATGTCAATCTTGCTGGGCTATTAATCACATCCTAAGACCATTAAAAAAAAAGCTTCCTGGCAAGCCACAACCTCCTTACCCCATGGTAGAAATCTTTTTCAGACCTCAGTGGGTATTTATCATGCAGATGGTCCAGATTTAGGTGTACGTTCAATCTAACAAATGACCTGGGCTTTGAAACCTACCCATCATCTCAGATAGAACTGTGTGTGCTTCTTTGTGCTAGTACATGAGAAAAAAAGATTTTTATTGTTTTGACAGTCCCAGCATATTGTGTGTAAACTCTTGTTGTGCTCGAATTAATGTTTACTTATCCTCCAAAGCACAAATACTGGATGTAAACATGTGTTGTACCTAATGTTGCAAACTAATAAATAAATTTCTGTTGCAAAATTGTTATTCCATCTTTTTCTCCTAGGCTCTAGAAACTAAGGCTTTAAGAGCTTTATCTAATTTTAAGGAAGAAAGAAAGAAAGAAAGAAAGAAAGAAAGAAAGAAAGAAAGAAAGAAAAGAAAGAAAGACAGAAAGGAATAGTCATACTGTAAGTAGATGAAGATAGATGTGCCAATAAGATTTGCTGTTCTGATTTCAATTTTTGATTAAGTAAATCTGTTAGCACTGGGAATGTTCACTGTAGATCATTGGTTCTTAACCTTGGCACTCTTCATCTTTGGAACAAGATAATTTTTTGCTGTGGGGTTTGTTTTAGATATTGTAGGATATTTAGCTGCATCTTGACCTCTCCCAATTAGATATTGATAACTGCCTCTTTCTGACTGTAGCAATCAAGAATGACTCTGGACATTGCCAGATGATTCTCCGGGAATAAAAGCAAGGCTGCTTGAGGACCAATGAGAGTAACAAAGTGAAGGCACAGTACCTGAACCCCAATAAATCAATGAGGATGAGCTGAATCCTTCGGTCTAAGGACCAGAAAACCAGGCAGACCCTACCCACAGCCCATGGAGGCAGCCTTTACACAAAATCTTGGGAACCATAGAAAGAGACATAAAACCAACATGGAGTTTGTGACATGAGTAAATGAGATGAATTTATCAAAGGCATAGGAAAATGCTTTTGAATTCTAGAAAGAAACTACTAGAGGAAATGCAGATTAAGTGGTGAAGGTTGCAGGCAATCAATTCATAAAGCAGAGCTATGAGCATGATTGGGGCATGGAAAATTCCCCAGGCAGACAGAGGATGTCATGAAATTGAAACAAAGCTCTTGTCACTGCCACGTGGAGACATTAGCTGAAAGAACTATTGAGGAATGAGTAACTAATTCAACAGAGAAGATTCCTAACTACCAAGTTTTCCCTCAGTCAAGCTAAAGACAGTTCTCTTTAATAAAGAGGAAAAAACAGACTAGAAAGGATGGTACTCAAACCAAGGCATCATGGTCAGATAGTAGATCAAAGAATGTTTTATTCCATCAGACACTGATTGGTAAGGAGGAAACCAGGTCAAAGTGTAGGGACCCAAGCTTAACAGAAGCTTGAATAAGAACAAGGCTATTCCAGTTGATCAGTGGGTATTTTGGCTAATCACTTAGGATAGAAAGAATACAAATTTGGAGGGTTTGCCTCTGGTCTTGTTGGAGTTATAAAAGCAGAGGAAGGGGTACCTGTGGGCTTTATTTGTGTCATATGGAGAAGGATGATTAATGGCACTACAGTCCATCCAAGAACACAAATGTTTAGAAGGATATCTCTGGTCATGCCTATTGCCTAACATGACAAGGCTCAGGCAAAGATCATATTGTTGGTATCAATGACTAAACAAGTGTTATTGGTGAAACCATTATCTTTGACAATTTCCAACATCTGCTATCTTTCTTCCACAGAGTGGGCACATGTCATCTCATCTAATAAATGTCCTCTTTGTGTCTGTGGAGTATCAGATACCATGCTAGAGAGCTAGAACAAAACTCTAAATCACACCTAGAAACTCACAGACCACAGGGGAAATAGACACATCAGTCTCACAAAGCAACGCAATACTTGCTGTGATGTAATTCTGTGTAAATTAAAATTTGAGAGATCAGTAGGCAGGAAAAGTGTTTATTACTGCCTGGTAAGATACTGGACCACACCACGAGAAACCATGTGACCTTATATTTTTATGCTTGAAAGAAGCCATTTAAAGAACAAAGGCAGTAAGAACTTTTAAAGATTAAAAAGAGTCCACTCAGAGAAAAAGTAAGATCACAAGTGACCATCCTAACGTGCAGTTGGAAGCAGAAGGAATTTGCTGGAATTAGTAATATTGTGGTGAGCTAAAGACTCACAAGATTTAAAGTCAGGAGTTGAAATTGAAGGCATATTTTAAGAAGATTTCTATCCATATATAGTCCTTTCAAATCAAATCAAAGAAGATGTAAAATCTGGTATGAATGGAAGAGAAATAACATGTGAATTTATGTGAGGCCTACAGGTTTAGAGCTTACATAGGGTAATACTATTAAAGAATACTTTGGCTGTGAGTAAAGAAATCCCACTGCCCTAATAACTGACATTCCTTATATAATACTACACTAGAGGTCCCACACCCAACCTCAGGCCCACAATGCTGTAATGGCTCAAGACCTCAGAAACTGTATGTTCACGGTTACAGTTTACTGCAGCAAAGGGGCAGAAGATTCAGGCCAAGAAAGAAAAGAGATTTGTAAGATGATGTTAAAGATAATTTAGTGTAGATTCCAGGTGATTCCTTCCAGGACACCTGCATAGGATGCTCTTCATTCTTTGGCAATGATGTATAAGCTATGTAACAGCACATACAAAATACGTCAACCAGGGGAATACACTCAACCACACCTCAGTATCTAGGTCTTTTATTTATCAAATAATCATGCTGCGCCTGAGTAACTGACTGTATCTTTCCTCGAGGAAGCATCCCTCCTGACCAATAAATGACAATGCATCATGTTAATGTCATATATTATCTGGTAAAACTGGAACCACATGTCTTCTATATGTTACATATCCAAAAATAAAAAGAAGAAACAGGCAGAGCATCCTAAAGATGTGGTAGTTAGCTTTAGGAGTCAGACAAAAGCCAATTCTATAACTAAGCTTTTTGGGGTCTATAGATGTCTATAGATGATGGGTTTTGATTTAAATCACATGAGAAAGTTTGACCTAAAACGTTAGAAAACATACAGCATAGAGAAGGTTGTAGTGACACTGGAATGGCTTTAAGTGTTATCCATCTGCATTATCATAAGCATTCAGAGGCCAGTTAAAGGCAGATAGACTTGAATGAAATGAACAGAGTGGGAGGAATCGCTTAAGCCTAACCTAGTTCTTCACACATAAACAACAGGTCAGTACGACTACCTAAGTATTCTCTCATCAATACCATAAAAAGCTCCCCACCCATTAAAGTCTACACCTGTCTCTTATTCTGTTCAGCTTTCACTGATTCTTAATAGGAAAGGAGGGGTGCTTAGTGTTCTTCAAGGGTGTCCTTGAAAGTTAACTTTTTGTTGTTGTTTTGCATTTGAAAGATCCTCACTCCTTTGGTGAATTCTACCTAATTCATTATTACATACTTTGCTCTGTTTCTGACTCAAATTGTGGCATGGATCGTAAAATGCTAAATGGCCTGTGATGCTCTGAGCACACACAGCCCAGGGGCAAAGCCTGTTTGAGGTTGGCTGATGTTGTCCTTGAGCTGAACACCTGGTAAATTATGTTCATATATGGCATAGCTCTCTCTTGCCATGTGACAAACAGCAGTGTGTGGCCCTCAAAAACTGGCAGTGAGACTCCCTTCCTACAGAAGAAAACAAAATGAATCACCATTTGTTGATAGAGAGGGAAGGTAAGCAAAACCAGACTGTTCCTTAGTTTCTACTATTCTGAGCCCTGGGCCCATGTGTGACATTTATGAAGGGTAAGCTTGACATCTATGCCAAATAGCAGGCCAATTATTTTTGACCTGGCCATATTTTTAGTAATAAAGGAAGCAGACCACATGCTGACCTTTTGTGAAACCCACAGAAATGAAAAAAAAAAAAAATCCGCTAAGTTAGATTGGTTATTTCCTTCTTCCTTCATTTTTGGCAGCAAGATCTTATTTTAAATTTGAATGTGGAAGATGATATAAAAGGCATTTATGGTTGCAACCGTATAGGAGATCCATCCCACTATTAATTGTTTCTGAAAATTAGTCTTGTTAATAGAAGATACATAGACAATGAGACCTGTGAGGCCACTTCCAAAGGAACATTTTCATTGCAAATCCATGGCTGAGGAAGAGGTGGGGACCAGAGCAACATCACAGAGTCTGTGGGGTCTGGTGTCTCTGGAACAGGATTGGTTTTCCTAGGAAGACTGGAGCATGAAGCTGTGGTTCTTTGTGTTATAAGTGCCTAAGGCAAGATACTAGAGATCAAATTTAGAACTAATATATGTAACATATAATATATGAAACATATAATATATGTAACACATATAATATATGCAATATATAACCATAATTTATGTAGCTATTAATATATGTAACTATAATTTATTTTTTACTGTCAGGCAGAAGTTTATTTAGCAAAGCAACTAAAGATTATTAAGTGGAGAGGCAGAAGTGTAGTTAGAAAGCTAAGCTAAGCAAGCCCCAGAGAAAGAGGCTAGAGTGGGTTACCCACAGTATGGAGCTGCAGAGTGGCTTCAGCATGGTGGATTAAAAAAAAAAAAAACAGCAAGGGAGGAGCTTTCTGACTTTTTACAAATTAAATTGTTCTTTGACGATCTTATACATGTCTGTAATGTATTCGAATCGTCATCACTCCCATCTACACTACTCACATATGTATGAAATCCTCAAAAAACTAAGCAAATAAAACTTCAAATTAAAAATATATATTTTAAAAGAAATTTCCTGTAGAGCATGTCCTCATTAAGAAGGGAAGGTAGGATGTGGGGAGGAAGAAAGGATAATACGCAGATGAGGGAGACAGACAAAGAGAAGAAAATCAGGAAAGAGGGAGGGAGAAGAGAAGAAAAGAACGAGAAGTGACCCGCTCAGCACATATGCTATCTTCCTATGTGTAACACGTATTGTTTAATATTTTCAGCATTTAATTTATTTTCCCTTCTCTCCAGTGGGCTCCTACATGAATACAACATATGGAGATCATACCCATGTGCCTTCTCCCTTCCAGCTCCTCTTGGATCCCTTCTCCACATCTTCCTACCCACTTCTTGTTCTCTTTGTCTACTTCCTCCTCTTCCTCTTTCTCATCTTCTCTGCTTCTATAACGCACAGAGTTCAGTTGGTGCTGCCCGTATGCACATGGGCAAGGGCTATCTAGTAGCACATGGACAAGCTACCATGGGTCATGTTGCAAGAAAACTTATACTCCCTCACTCTGTAGCCATCGCCTGCCAAAAACACATCAAAGGATTCTTTTTAAACTATAACTACTTTTAAAATGAGAAAATTGTTCATCCAGAAGAAACACAATATTTAGATCATAAAATATGCCATAGTTGATACACATGGGATTAAATGTCTGTTTTGAAAACTGCAAGAATGGGTCAAAGCATGGTGCCCCTTCGTGGCACTTTGTGAGTCTCCTGTTTAGCCTCATGTTGTGGTTCTCCTCAGCTGTTCCAGGATGAGGTCCTGACAGAGATACCTCAACCAAGCCATATAGCTTTGCTTTTCCTTCATCCAGTGTCTGGAAAAACAGAATGGTTGTAACCACTACTAAAATCCACCCCCTCATGACATTTTTCAGACTGGCTCATGCTTCATGACATAAGAACACGCCATTGCCTGAGTCAAGGGTATCTCAGCTTTCCAAATGTCGAGGGCAGTGCTGCAGTTATTGTAAGTTCCCTGACTGGCTAGAAGATAGCCTATAAGTATAAGTGGGTTCATTCCTGAAAACAGAAAATGCAGTTTCCTGACTTGATGGAGGTTGTAAGCTCTTTCACTGGAAGAGAAATCTGTTCATCTGCTAATGAACATCTGGCAGGAATCTGGCAAGGTCAAGTGCTAGAGAATTTGGGAATACAAACCAGCTTTCCTAAGAAGGCCCCTAAACCTTAGCCAACCTTTTAATAACTTCCTCCTTTGCCCTCCTTTTGCAGGTCCACATAGTTCATTTGAATATGAGGAGAGACTAGGGACCAAATTTAGCAGGTAGAGAAATGGAGATGCAGGGGAATTCAGCGAGCAGTTGAGACCTTATTCTAGGTAAGGTTTCATGCAGTGTTTGAAGTATTTTTCTTGTACTGGTCTATTTAATGTCAAGAGTTGCCCTCAGAAGCAGGTACCGTTAGTATCACTTTGTTACTGGAGAAATTGGAGGACAAAGGGTGTCAGCAATCGGCTTAAAGACACAGGCATAAACAAGCTGAGATGGGTTCATCTTCAGGGGTGAACACTGATGCCTCTACTCACACCTCCGCTATAGGATTTTAATTTGGCATCAACTGAGGGACCAAAAGCCAGAAGCTGGGAGTATGAATGACAGGAAAATACAACAGTACATATAGCAGCCATCTACTATTAGGTTGGTTTTTTTTTTTGAGGGGGTGGGGGCACCCATGTTTTTCTCAATATAAGAAAATAGGAAAATGGATGAAACTGATTGGTACTTACTAAGAGCAGGTGGGTTGGAAAGCTGGAGCTGGTGAGAGACAACACCCTTGTGGAAAGAGACTACACTCATCTATCACTTGAATAAGCTGCCTCCAGGCCATCAGTACATGCAAATGTAACATGTAATGGTGTCCTTGATCTGAGAAAGCCACAGAATTTTTCAAAGCTTTGAGACAGCAATAAACTATTATTGTAACAAAGAAAATGTGTTTAGATTCTCTAACAGAATTTTTAGTAGTGCTGTTAGTGTGTGCTATTTAACTTGAAATAGTTATGTTAAACATTCCTACACATGTCGTATGGAACACCTATTAAAAATAAAACATGAAGCAGCAATGAAGAGCCATGTGATCCCACTGAGGAAGCTTGCACCAGACAAATTCTCAGCCTGAGAACAATGACCGACCCATAAACACACTGGTAAGTGTATTTAAATCTGGTTTTAGAGCTTGACCCCCACCAGAGGCCGTGGTTAGGAGGAGTTGGGGGATTAGCAGCAGGTCATTTTCAAAGCACCACTTGTCAAGATTGACTCATGGAATCTGGGATTATGGAAACCATCCCCATTTTAGGCCAATGAGCACAAGGTAGGGCTAAGGAAATGATCACAGCACACAAATGGGCTGGTCACCAGTGATATGCTGGAAATAAAGCTTGACAGATCCCAGTCTGTCCAGGAATAGTAACTGTGAGTAATGAGAAGGATCTTTGGCATGAAGCAACACAGAGGAAATTGGTCCTCATTACCCAAAGCCACATGGGTCATTGCCAAGGTAAAAGCGTATGACTAGCACATATGGTGGCCCCCATACTGAGAATCCCATCTCCTTTGCCTTTCCTGGTGTTATTAATAGAAATCTACCTCCTCTATGATACCCCAGCAATGTGAGATGAGCACAGGTTGAACCAAATCATCAGGGTTCATTATATCCTTAGCAAAATATTTGGTTAGACTGGAGGAATGTCACCATGCTCAATGTTCTTTCCTGGGACCCAGAATCAAATCCCAGCACCCACGTTAAGTGTCTCACAATCCTCTGTAACTCCAGCTCCAAAGGTTCTGACATCTCTGGCCTCTTACATATATCTACCCACACACAGGCACAGGCACATACACACAATTAAAAATAAAACGGATTTTCTCAAAATGTGAACAGGAATCTACAATGACTCAATCTGAAAGGAAGGACCCATATTAAGATGATCATTCTCTGTCTCTGTCTCTGTCTCTGTCTCTGTCTCTGTCTCTGTCTCTGTCTCTCTCTCTCTCTCTCTCTCTCTCTCTCTCTCTGGCTTGTGAATGTTCTTTTACTCTGTGTGTGTGTTCTCCCTCCTTGTGAAAATAGCTTGTTACTGTAAATATTTCATTACATAATATAAATCATGTAGTTATTTGAACCAAAATCAGTAAATATTTTAATTTCTACAACTATGATAGATAGATAGATAGATAGATAGATAGATAGATAGATAGATAGATAGACAGATAATTCATAGTCAGGCAGTGGTGGCACACACCTTTAATCTCAGCACTCAGGAAACAGAGGCAAGTGAATCTCTGTGAGTTTGACACCAATGTGATCTACAGAGTGAATTCTAGGGCAGTCAGGGAAGTCAGGGGTATCTCACAGAGAAATCCTGTCCAAATAAATAAATAAATAAATACTGTGAATAAGCTCAAAAACCACCCAAAGAATATTTACAATGAATAAGATATCTTGCAAAAGAACCAGGTTGGGTAAAAGCCCCTATAATAAAAAGAAGTGGTCCACCAATGGAAATAGGTAAAAGAGAAGAACAATATTTTGCTTTCATTTGTTTTGTTTTTGAAAGAAACATATAAAGAACCTCTAAGTGAAAATTGGAACATAAATCCTTAAATCAAATTAGCAAATATCAACATGCTAGACAGACAATATTCAATGTCAGTAAAGGTGTGAACAAATGAATACCTTCAATTCATGTAAGAAGGGAAAATATTTAATCTTTGGGGAGAATAGTATGATATGATCAGAATAATATTTAAATACCTTTCTAACATGTCAGTTGCTTCCAAGTAGTTAAGACCCATCTTGTCTGCTTGTCGGTGCTGGCAAAAACAACCTCTACAACCCAAGGGGAGAAGCTTAGTTCAAAGATGAAACATCAGCATTTCATGAAAAACTACAGAGAACCTTGATGTTCCATCAGTGTGCCAACTGTCACATACTGAGATGGATTTGGAACACTTGGAGTCAGCTGGGACCTAGTGACACTGAAGTTTCATCTGTACTCTGGCTGAAAGTTCAGGTCAGATGTAGAAAGGCAATAAGATCTATATACAAGAGCTATAGGCAAAGTAATTCCGAGCAAAAGGGAGGGTGCGAGGAGTGGTCTGAGGACTGGAAGAAAGATAGCGTGGGAGAATGAGAGGACCTACAATGTGGAAGTTGCTGGAGCCAAAACATGGAATGCTTTGAACACACAATGGAGACATATGGTCTTCCCAACCAATGGATTCTGTTTGTGTTTGTGTGATTTCGGGGTTTTCTTGTGTATCTATCTAATTTTTTTTCTTTTTTTCTTTTCCATTTTTTATTACGTATTTAGCTCATTTACATTTCCAATGCTATACCAAAAGTCCCCCATACCCACCCACTCCCACAATCCCCTACCCACCCACTCCCCTATTTGGCCCTGGCGTTCCCCTGTACTGGGGCATATAAAGTTTGCGTGTCCAATGGGCCTCTCTTTCCAGTGATGGCCGACTAGGCCATCTTTTGATACATATGCAGCTAGAGTCAAGAGCTCCGGGGTACTGGTTAGTTCATAATGTTGTTCCACCTATAGGGTTGCAGATCCCTTTAGTTCCTTGGGTACTTTCTCTAGCTCCTCCATTGGGAGCCCTGTGATCCATCCATTAGCTGACTGTGAGCATCCACTTCTGTGTTTGCTAGGCCCCGGCATAGTCTCACAAGAGACAGCTACATCTGGGTCCTTTCGATAAAATCTTGCTAGTGTATGCAATGGTGTCAGCGTTTGGATGCTGATTATGGGGTGGATCCCTGGATATGGCAGTCTCTACATGGTCCATCCTTTCATCTCAGCTCCAAACTTTGTCTCTGTAACTCCTTCCAAGGGTATTTTGTTCCCACTTCTAAGGAGGGGCATAGTGTCCACACTTCAGTCTTCATTTTTCTTGAGTTTCATGTGTTTAGGAAATTGTATCTTATATCTTGGGTATCCTAGGTTTTGGGCTAATATCCACTTATCAGTGAGTACATATTGTGTGAGTTCCTTTGTGAATGTGTTACCTCACTCAGGATGATGCCCTCCAGGTCCATCCATTTGGCTAGGAATTTCATAAATTCATTCTTTTTAATAGGTGAGTAGTACTCCATTGTGTAGATGTACCACATTTTCTGTATCCATTCCTCTGTTGAGGGGCATCTGGGTTCTTTCCAGCTTCTGGCTATTATAAATAAGGCTGCTATGAACATAGTGGAGCATGTGTCCTTCTTACCAGTTGGGGCATCTTCTGGATATATGCCCAGGAGAGGTATTGCTGGATCCTCTGGTAGTACTATGCCCAATTTTCTAAGGAACCGCCAGACTGATTTCCAGAGTGGTTGTATAAGCCTGCAATCCCACCAACAATGGAGGAGTGTTCCTCTTTCTCCACATCCTCGCCAGCATCTGCTGTCACCTGAATTTTTGATCTTAGCCATTCTCACTGGTGTGAGGTGGAATCTCAGGGTTGTTTTGATTTGCATTTCCCTGATGATTAAGGATGTTGAACATTTTTTCAGGTGCTTCTCTGCCATTCGGTATTCTTCAGGTGAGAATTCTTTGTTCAGTTCTGAGCCCCATTTTTTAATGGGGTTATTTGATTTTCTGAAGTCCACCTTCTTGAGTTCTTTATATATGTTGGATATTTACTGAGAAAAAAAATTTTATAATTCTTGTTCGTTTTTTATTAGATATTTTCTTTATTTACATTTCAAATGTTATCCCCTTTCCTGGTTTCCCCTCTGAAAACCCCCTATTCTCTTCCCCTTCCCCCTGCCCACCCACACTTGCTTCTGGCCCTGGCATTCGCCTATACTGGGCCATAGAGCCTTCACAGGACAAGGGCCTCTTCTCCCATTGATGACTGATTAGGCCATCCTCTGCTACATATGCAGCTGGAGCCATGAGTCCCTCCATGTGTACTCTTTGGTTGTTGGTTTAGTCCCTGGGAGCTCTGAGGGTACTGGTTAGTTCATATTGTTGTTCCTCTTATGGGGCTGCAAACTCCTTCAGCTCCTTGGGTTCTTTCTTTAGTTCCTTCATTGGGGACACTGTGCTCAGTCCAATGGTAGGCTGACAAATCCACCTCTGTATTTGTCAGGCACTGGTAGAGACTCTCAGGAGACTCTCAGGCTCCTGTCAGCAAGCACTTGTTGGCATCCAAAAAAGTGTCTGTGTTTGGTAGTTGTATATGGGGTGGATCCCCAGGTGGGGCAGTCTCTGGATGGTCATTCCTTCAGTCTTTTCTCCCTCCACACTTTGTCTCTGTAACTCCTTCCATGGGTATTTTGTTCAACCTTCTAGGAAGGATCGAAGTATTCACACTTTAGTCTTCCTTCTTCTTGAGTTTCATGTGGTTTGTGAATTGTATCTTGGGCATTCTGAGTTTCTGGGCTAATATCCACTTATCAGTAGTGCATACCGTGTGTATTCTTTTGTGATTGGGTTACCTCACTCAGGATGATATTTTCTAGTTCCATCCATCTGCCTAAGAGTTTCATAAATCCATTGTTTTTAATAGCTGAGTAGTACTCCATTGTGTAAAATGTACCAGATTTTCTGTATCCATTCCTCTGTTGAGGAACATCTGGGTTCTTTCCAGCTCCTGCCTATTATAAATAAGGCTGTGATGAACATAGTGGAGCATGTGTCCTTATTATATGTTGGAGCATCTTCTGGGTATATGCCCAGAAGTGGTATTGCTGGGTCCTCAGGTAGTATTATGTCCAATTTTCTGAGGACCTGCCAAAATGATTTCCAGAGTGATTGTATCAGCTTACAATCCCACCAGCAATGAATGACTGTTTTTCTTTCTCTACAACCTCTCCAGCATCTGCTGTTACCTGAGTGATCTTAGCCATTCTGACTGGTGTGAGGTGGAATCTCAGGGTTGTTTTGATTTGCATTTCCCTGATGCCTAAAGATGTTGAACATTTATTTGGGTGCTTCTTGGCCATTAGGTATTCCTCAGTTAAGAATTCTTTTTTTTTAGCTCTATACCCCAATTTTTAATAAGGTTACTTAGGTCTCTGGAGTCTAACTTCTTGAGTTCTTTGTATATGTTGGATATTAGCTCCCTATCGGATGTAGGATTGGTAAAGATCTTTTCCCAATCTGTTGGTTGCCATTTTGTCCTATTGACAGTGTCCTTTGCCTTGCAGAAGCTTTGCAATTTTATGAGGTCTCATTTGTCAATTCTTGATCTTTTAGCACAAGCTATTGTTGTTCTTTTCAGGAAATTTTCCCCTGTGCCCTTCGAGGCTCTTACCCACTTTCTCTTCTGTTAGTTTCAGTGTATCTGTTTTATTATTATTATTATTTCAAATTAATAGTATTTGACTAAAACTTACCACAAAGGAAGGCTAGGTGCTATTCTCCGACATTATTCCGGTATTTCATGGACAGGCAGACTACTGCCATAGAGCCAGTTATCTGAAATAACTTAAAATATGATGTGCATTCCATGAATCCATTATACTGAAATAAATGAGATTTTTTTAAATACCTGCCTAGAACAGTGGTTCTCTATTTAAGGGATGGAGTGGCATATCAGATATCCTACATATCAGATATTTACATTTCAATTCATAACAGTAGTAAAATTACAATCATGAAGTGCCCCAACCTGCAGGGATAACTAGCGGGGACCCAGGGCAGGAGAGAGAGTGGGAGGAACAAGAGACACAAGAATGAGAGCAAGTCAATCATACTGTTCAAGCTCTGAAAAACGTTATTCAGGAGTGGCAATGTAAGCATAAGCAAGAGGAGGTGCTAAGGGAGGGGAGAAGAGTCCAGGAGCTCTCTGAAGGTCAGGTGGCAATCTTCAGCTCCTGGAACCAGCAGTCACAGTGTTCTCTTTACCCACATTCTTACTGTTAT
This sequence comes from Mus musculus, assembly GCF_000001635.26. Lineage (NCBI taxonomy): Eukaryota > Metazoa > Chordata > Mammalia > Rodentia > Muridae > Mus > Mus musculus. The sequence continues at coordinate 83,243,075 of NC_000067.6, read as the reverse complement.
GATCAAGAATGTTCTCTCAAGATTGTTTATGTAAGCTAGAAAATATCAACAAGGCCATGACTGAGGCCATGCCTCCCAGCAATGAAGTAGCAACAAACCAATTTAATGGTGGGAAGTCACCACAACATGGGGAGTCGTATTAAAGGGTTGCGGCATCAGGAAGGTTGAGAGCCAGTGGTCTAGTTGATGATAGAAAAGGGCAAAAGAGCTTGGCTGAGGGAAGACCATATGTAGAAGGAGAGAGTATGTTCTTTTTTCCTTGTCACTGACCTTCTATGTGTCTTTGGGAAAGTCATTAACCATTCAAAATCTCAGCTAATCCTTTTGGAAAAGGCTATTTACCCTGCCTTCATTAGCATTGGAAATGTAAATGAGCTAAATACCTAATAAAAAAATGGAAAAAAAAGTAATCAATAGACAACCATGCTTTCTGAATCTGGTTTTCTAGGTTCTGTGACTAAAAAAAAAAAAAAAAAAAAAAAAAGTGGCAGAATGACTTAAGGGAGACTTAAGGGAGAAAATATTAACTGTGGCTCACGATTTTGGGAGATATCCATATCTTATGATGGGGAAGGAAGGCAGAGCCACTGAAGTAGCCAGTGGTGGCAAGAGTATACTTTTCCTAGTTTTGATAAGGTACTTTTTTTAAAATAAGGCACAGATTTTTCAATACTTCTTCAGCTGACCAGTGTCTATGTCTCTGACCTGACATCTGGATATCCTTCAAGGTCTATCTCACACAATGGATTGTGGGTAGTCAAAGATCCAGAGGCTTCATCCCCTCCCCACACAGTGCCACTTGAAAACTAAGTGGACCAACAGATCAGTCAGTGGGGAACATTTCATACTGAACCGCATATACCTTGTAAGCAGCAAGGGGCCATCTTGAGATAGACAGCCAATGTCATCTCGGAACACTTGTTATTTTTGAAATGCCATCCTTAAATGGTGCCTGCTTGAAAATGATATTTAAGTATAAAGTGACAGTGTTAAAACTAGCTAAAATATTTATAAACCTAGTTTTCAACTGTGCTGAGAGTATTTTTGACAGGTGATTCTCAAGGGAACTTTTCAAAGGACAAATTCAGAGGACTATGAAGAAAGCTTATAATTGGGGGTACTTGGCTTTACCTGAAAGCTGAACTCTCAAGATTTGGGTGGGGGGAACAGTAAGAATTTTAAGAAGGCAACTTTTGCATAATCCTACCATTGTACTCTCTGATTATATTTCTCCAGCCCTCTATTTCAGCTCCATGAAAATAAAAATCTTCCTATTATCCAGGAGGAGTCCTCAGAGTAGAGTAATTAATCAACTTTTGGTATGATAAATTATAAGCAGATACTGTGGTTTCATAAGGTATCTGTTACAGCCACAGCAATTCTTCCCCACATGTTTAGATGGGACTGCAAAGCCCTACATAAACAGCTCATTCTCTCTCTCTCTCTCTCTCTCTCCCTCTCTCTCTCTCTCTCTGCCCTACAAGTCCTTCTACCATAGACACTCAAATGTGGCACTTCTAACTCCTATTTGTCCTGTCCCAATGGCTCCTAGTTTACATCTTTTTATCTGCTTGCTTAGCAAAAATATACCTTCTCAGCCTCCTTCTAAGGCATGAGACTTGGGTTTAGCAAACCATTGCATTCTGTTGTCATGGCTAAGAGAGTATATGACTGAGCCTAGAGAATTTAAGGAGGGTTTGGACCACTGTGAACTAATCAAATCCATTGGTCAGAATGAACAAATACTTTTAATTTCCCATTAAGTATGTGTGGTATGACATACTGCTCTGTGGAATTTCAAGAAACTCAGATGTATTTCTTTCTGAACATTGACAAGGTCAGTCTGCTCCTCTTTTTAAACAGCCTAGTTAATACTTAAGTCAAACCATTCAAAGGCTGGTTAATTGCCTCACCTAGATTTGCTGGATTTCTGTGAGGTAAAATGGACATAAGTCTGATATCTCTTCTTTAGGAACTGTTATCCCATGAAAGTATATTAAAAAGATGCCTAGCCAAAAAATAAACATGCAAATCAATACATCAGCATCACACCATAAGAACATGACTGAACCTAAGAACATCACTGCAGTAGTTCATGTCTCTGGGAACAGTAGTCCTTATGCACAGATTTTCCTAGATTTGAAAGGTGATGTTTTTAATGGTCACAGATGATTTTTGATTCTTGGAGCAGTGTCTATGTCCCTGGGCTTGCATCTGGGCTGGGTTGACTTCACGCAAAGCATATTACACATGTGGTGCTGAATTGACTTCTAAGGCTCAGTCATTGACTGTCATGTACAATACTCTTGAGAATTGAGTATGAGGAACGTTTATATTCGAACCATGAGAGTCTGAAATGATGATGCTGAAAAGACTGTGCATACATATTTCTGCTGACAATCCCAATGAGCCTGATATTCAGGTCTTCCACTCTGAGGACCACGTCATCAGGCAGAGACAAACCATCTGTGATGACTATTCTTGGCTGCCAAATTGACTACATCTGGAATTAACTAAAACCCAAATGGCTAGGCTTACCTGTCAGGATTTTTTTCTTCAGAAAAAAACTTGTGAAAATCATTTGAAATGAGAAGACCAACTTGTAGTTGGGATTTTTGAGTCTGGAGATAGGCTTTTAATCCAAATCTTTTGAGGTAGGAAGATCCATCTTTAATCTGAGCTACCCCTTCTGCTGGCAGCCTATAAAAAGGAGGGAAAAGGAAGCTTGCACTCTCTTTGCCAGCTTGCTCTCACTCTCGCTAGCAAATCCATTCCTTCACTGGCAAACCTTCACTGAGATATTTAACCTCATGGACTGAACAATTACTGTATTCTTGGACTTTCCATTTGTTTAGACAACCATTGTTAGACTAGCTGAACCACATCCTGTAAGCCATTTTAATAAATCTCACATGTATAAAATCTGGACAGGGTTCTGATTTTATACATCCTGATAGATAGATAGATAGATAGATAGATAGATAGATAGATAGATAGATAGATAATTTACAAATATATAATTTGGGATATATGTGCATATGTGTATATATATATATGTATATGTGTGTGTGTGTGTGTGTGTGTGTGTGTGTGTGTGTGTGTATGTAGTGCTGTGTGGAGATAGATAGATAGATAGATAGATCCAATTATATAGGTTCTATATCTCCAAAGAACCCTGACCATCTCTGCTATAAAACACAGAATGCTTAATGTTACAAAATTGCTTCATGCCAGAATTTTCAGGGGTCAATTATATACCATAAAAGCAAGAGTAATTATCTTAGCCAGGCACTGGTGGTGCACACCTTTAATCCCTGCACTTGGGAGGCAAAGACAGGTGGATTTCTGAGTTTGAGGCCAGCTTGGTCTACAGAGTGAGTTCCAGGACAGCCAGGGCTACACAAAGAAACCTTCTCTCAAAAAAACAAACAAACAAACAAACAAACAAAACCAAAAAACCAAAAAGATTAATTAGCTTTATTGTTCATCACAGACAGACTTTAAGACTTTCCATTCATACTCTTCAACTACTGGGTGCTTAGGTACAGCTCTCTGGTTCAGTTAGGATTCAGTGGAATTTTATATTCCTTTTACAATATTGGATGTAGGCTGTAGTACTGAATCAGAACCCTACACAAAATAATTGTTTTTGCTTTACTCTGAGTCATTTTGTTTAGCTTCTTTAACCCACAGAGTTTACAGCACTTAATAATGATAACCTTAGCCAGGCTTAATGATATACATCAACAATTCTATCACTCAGAAGACTAAGGCTCAACTTCTTCAACTGAAGTGGCAACCCTATATGGGTGACATAACTGAACATAGGAGCCACCAAAAAAATCTGTCAATAGTAAGATATTCCTGAATTGCAACAAAATTAAAAATGAAAAGCTCATGCCTGTGGCAACGTGTGAATTCACATAACTGCAGCTGGGGTTCTGAACACATAATATGTCCATTTTTCACCAGGCATATCATCATACCACACAGCACTAACAAATGTCTAGAAACACCCTGGCTAAGATTCAAGACTCTTAAATATTGTGAGTTATAGTGATTCTTCCTGAACATACGAACTTCCCAGCCCCTATAGGACTGTGATAGTTTCATCAAGAAAAACAAAGGCGTTTAATGTTTCCCCACCATTAATCTTTGGTGTGTTAAATAATTAACATATTTCTAAACTGTATTGTGCTAGAATGCTTGATTTTTAAAATTGCTATTTGAATTGAGTTGTTAAAAATATTTCATCCAATGAATTTTGGGTTTGAGGTACGACTGAATTTCTGTTTTCTGAAATTTCCATAAACATAGTTCTGCCTTTCTGTACTATAAGTTCATGGGAAAGAACAACAGGAGAACTGTTGGTTACAAAAGTAAAATTTGACAAATTCTCCAAAACCTTGGAGATATTTTATATTTTACAGAATCAAATATTCATCCATGATTTAATTCTTTATTCAAAAATAAACAAGCACACAATCTTTGTTAGATCAACAACGTAAATTTGTTGCCATCTTTAATAAGTGGCAACATTATGTAAAGGGTGAAAGATTATTTTTAAATAGATTTCTTCATGATTTATTATCAGTAAAAGTTGATTTTTTCTACCTAAATTTTATACCTATATATATGGAAGTCACATAAAAATGTCTTAAGCAAGTGCCAAAAGTAGGGGAAATATTAACAAGGCCTAGATAGGAAAAATGGCTCGGCAGTTAAGAGCACAGGGTGCTGCTACAAAGGACTAGAATTCTATTCCCTACATCCACAAGGTAACTCCCAAGCATCTTAAGACCTGTCTAAGAGGATCCAATGCACTCTTCCAGCCTCTGAGGACAGCAGGTACATACATGTTACACAGACATACAGACAGACAAAATACCCATATGCATACATTTAATTAATTATAAAGAAGATTTACACTCAGGCAGATAGATTGAGGAAAATGTTAAAGGTTGGCCTGGCTACATGTCAAGACCATATCTCAGTAAAATAAAATAAACATATAAATGAATAAATAAACAAACAGTGATAACCGTTATTAATCTGTTAGCGTTTCTTAAGCATTTTATGATAAAGGTGAGTATTTTTTTCTTTTATTCTTGCTTTCCTCAATAGTAACAACGTAGTTTTTCAACTCAAGTTCAAGTTTTATCCCATTAGGATCAGGTGACAGGAAGCCTGAGCTATTTAGAGAAGAGATACTTTGAAAAGCAGCATCACTGTTGCATAAGAGGCCCCAGCAACAGAAGCATCTTCTCCTCTCTGTCTGTTTTTAGAGAAACAAAGCTCCAAGGAGAGGGCATTGATTTACTGCATCACTCCAACATCCCAAAGTTGAGGCAAATAGACCTGGGATAATTAACTAATAAATTTAGATCTTATCTAATAACCACAGGGGAAGGCATTCCCATAACCTCCAAGTAGCTCATTTTCATAGGATTTTTAATGTAATTGTGGTAAGCATTATTAATAAAGTTTTACTATTAAGACAAGAAATAGCAAAACACAAATAATTTCCCCCAATATTTCTTTTCTGACCAGTCCATACATGCTTATTAAATCATCTTTGGGGAAATACATCCTGCAAAGTGGCTCTTCTTAGAACAAGGGAAGCATGTCTTTAATCCTAGCGGTGCCTGATAGAAGTATCAGACCAGCATCTTTGGAAGTCCTATCTCAGCACCAACATAATAAGTTTAATCCAGAATCCTCCTTAATAAAAGGTACATTTTCAAATTAGCCTCCCCAAATGGCCTCGGTGAACTGAATTCTGAACTCTGAGAACTATTTATTTGAGGACAGAAACTGTTAATGTGGATTTGAGAAAACATTTCCGTGACAGATTCTCAGCCATACAGCCAGCACTGCTGATGCCAGAATTCCCACGCCGCTTGACAGGGAAAGGAGCTTATTGCAGTGTATAGCATACAGACTTTATAAATCTTTTATGCTTTTAAAGGGAAATTAAGCAACCATTCTGGAGATTTAGCCTCCTCCAGATCCCAAATCCCTCTGCATTGACAGTTCACCAGTATTTCTTATGAAGAACAGTGGCTCCTATGCTATTTCAACTTTCGTCAATTATCCGAGTAAAGGAAAATCTGTGTTATAGCCTGCAATTTAGTGATCTTCATCTGGAAATAAAACAGAAATCATGACTATTTTGCACATGCTCCTTCTGTTGATATTAGTATGAGCAAAAGAAAATCTATAGTTAGGCTCAGTAAAAAGAAATATCATTGTGCTGAATTTTCCAATCTGACATAAGATAACCTCTAAGGGCCCTGTGAGGACAGCCTCATGCTTATAAGATTAACCTTCTGCTTAACTAAGATTTCACTTGCATGCCACCTTAAATGTTAAGCAAATAGCCACTATGCATTACTGTAGCTAAATATCCTATGCAAAATAAAGCTATATCAAAATCACTGCTTTCCCCAAGAAGTCATTCTTGCCATCAAATAACCATAATATTCAAGGACCAGTGACAGCAAGTAGTTCAAACACTAAGCGTATTAGAGGGCCTTATCTTCTTCTTTGTCCAGTATTATCTTTAATTTTATATATATACATAGAGAGGGAGGGAGAGGGAGGGAGGGAGAGAAAGAGAGAGAACAGATGATAGATTAAAATAGAGAAACAGATAGATTAATTCTTTGAGAATTCCATACACTGTATTTCGCATATATCTACCCCCTCCCATCTCTCCCCACTCAACTTTGAGATTACTTTTTTGTTTGTTTCTTCTTTCCCCATCACGTCCAGCTCTTGCTGCCCAGCTAGTCTTGGGATTAGGTTTTGTTGTGATGTGTGGTCAGCCTATGAGGCATAAGAAAATTGACTCTCCCTCTCCCCAACAGCTATCTAATGCCAAGAGCTCCTCGGCTACCAGTAGGAGTGCATGTTCCCCTTCCCTGCTCCATGCTGGGGTTTGGCTGGCTGGAGCTTACACAGCTCTTGTGCATGTTATCACAGTTTCTGTGAGCCACTGCCTTGTATCTGGAAAACATGGCTTCCCTGAAGTTATCCACCACCTCTGGCTCTTACAATCTTTCTACACCCTTCTCTGCAGGTCCTGAACTGACAAGTAATATGGTACTTTCATGACTCAAGCATTCTAGAATGAAGGCACCCAAGGGAAGTATAGAAGAGGCACTGTTTTTTCTTTTAGAAAATAGGTTTTTTTTCCATACAATATATTTTGATTAGTTTCCCTCCCTCAACTCCTCCCAGTTCTTCCACCACCTCCCCTCCTACTAAAACCACACCCTTTCTGTCTCTCTTTAGAAAACAGACATATAAGAAATCATTGATAAGGGCTGGAGAGATGGCTCAGCCGTTAAAGGCTAGGCTCACAACCAAATATATAAGAAATCATTGATAAAAAGAAAAGCAAAACTAATCAGAATGGGACAATATAAACAGAAGGAAAAGAGACAAAGAAAAAGCATGAGAAACACAAAGACATGCATGTCCACACATACAGGAATCCAATGAAAACATAAAACCAGAAGCCATAATATATAAGCAAAGGACCTATAAGGGAAAAAGTGAAAGGAAGGCAGGAAGGCAGGAAGGCAGGAAGGCAGGAAGGCAGGAAGGCAGGAAGGCAGGTGTGGGGAGCGGGTGTGGCGGCAGTCCCAAAGGCGCCAGGGACTGCAGCTAAGTCATATGACTTGCACCTGACTTCCTCATATAAGACACAAACATCTTGAGTGCTGCGCAGGTGTACCAGGATACAGGTGAATCCAATTTGGTGGAGATTTGCCCCTGCTGCCCTGATTAGCTGAAGCTGTGTGCCTGGTGAGGTGGCGTGGCCTGCTGTGCGTGGATGGGAACTGAGAGTATAAAAGAGTGAGAGGCCCAGGGTTCGGGGGAGATATAAAAACAGGAGAGATATAAAAACAAGGGAGATATAAACAAGGGAGAGATATAAACAAGGGAGATATAAACAGGGGAGATATAAACAAGGGAGATATATGGAGAAAGAAGAAACAGGACTGAATAAATGTGTGCAGAAGGATCCTGTAGCAGCGTCGTTCTTCCTGGCCAGTTGGGCGCGCGCAACAAGTGGTGCCGAAACCCGGGAAAAGAAACATCTTCAGGCATGAGCGAAGACCCCCTGCTACAGGGAGGATTCAGAACTGCATAACGGGGAAGAAGGGGTTAATAAAGGTTCCCGTGAAACAGACTGTTGAGAAGGATCCGGCGTGGATTCAGAACTCTTCAGCTGGGGAACGGTACTGATGAAGAGAAAGAAGAAAGATGAGGACTGAATAAACTGCTGTTAGAAGGACTGGTGGTCGCATCGTTCTTGCTGGACGAGAGCAGGCGCGACAATTGGTGGCCCGTACTGGGAACCGACTCCCCCACCGAGTTCAGAACTTTCAGCAGTCAGTGGTTGCCGGCAGGGTAAGTTCACGGTGAGTGAAACTTGCAACCCCAGGAGTTTGGGAAGGACCTCGGATAAAATAGAGGTGAGCATAAAGTTGCCAAGAAGTAGGCACAAAGTAACCCAGGAGTTTAGGAAGGACCTCCGATAAAATAGAGGCGAATATAACGTTGCCAGGAAACAGGCACAAGGTAACGAAAGGTTCCCAGCTTTGGGACAAGTTAAGGTTCCTGGTTTTGGGATAAGTTAAGGTTCCCGGTTTGGGGACAAGTTAAGGAACTATGATAACCTCAGTGTAGTGATCAATAGATCCTCGCTGTGTAGTTATGCTTTTTTCTCCCGTTGACCCTTTGTGGGTAGGTCTGATAGTTTTGGTCTTGCTTGTTCTGATATATGGACTCTGTTACTGTTTGAAACTGTGTGTAGAGGCAGTCAAGACAGGTCAGAAAATCCTTACAGAGCAACAAGAAAGTATGTCGGAAGAGGAAAAGGGCTTAAAAAGAAAAAGGAAAAAGAAAGGAGACACAGTGTTATCAGGTGGTCAGAAAGGACGAAACAAAAGAGCCGAGGCAGAGGAGGAAGGCGAATTAGCTTCTGTGCCTCCTCCCTATGCCTCCTCAGCAGCCACCTGTAGGTGGACCTTCTGTCCAGAGATTTGGCGTATTGACTCCCCAGATGGACACACAGGTGATTGAGGTTATGGTCTCATCACCACGAGGTATTGTGTCCATCCCCCCTGGGGATCGACAGGATCAGGTGTTGACGTGGGCGAGAGGGTCTGTTTGTGTGTTTCCACAGGACCAGACGGAACCTCTTTGGGTGCCGGAGAGATTGGTGAGACGCTACAAGAATGAGGCTCCTGATCCAGTTGCCCCTGTGGATGTGGTGGATATTCCCACAAGCACAAACGATGGAGCCAAGATGGGAGATCCTTTCGGTATTCCAGAAGCCGATACCAGCTCGACATGACATTCAAATTTTTCCACGCTTTTTGATCCCTGAATTCCCCTTAAAGAAATAGCCCCTCTGGCCATCTATCCCTTGCTTTAGGGAAGATGAGCGGGGATGAGAGCCCTGGGATGTATGCTTGTTATAGTGTGTGTGTGTTTTGTGTTTGGCACATGTGTTAGGTGCAGAGTGTGCAGGCCCGCACTTTTGCCATGGTAGCGTAGGCTTTTGCTGCAGTGGAGGCGGGACAATCTCCTCAGATTCGGTTTGCCGCTCTAAAAGAAATTATGCTGCGTTATGCCATGGGTTGCGAGGCTAAGCACTGCACAGAGGATAGCGTTCTGTTGGCATCCTGTGGAAGGCACGTCTGATTGCATGAAGGTTCAGTGTCCTAGTTCCCTTCCCCCAGGAAAAACGACACGGGAGCTGGCCAAGACCTCTCTGGGTGATGAGCCTAAGGGATGGTTTTGTGTAGGGCCCCTATGCTTGCACACTGGGGATCAGACCTCTACCTTCACCCATGAGGCTTGCTTGCAGCAATTAAGATCTGGCCATAGGTTAAGTAACATCCTGGCCTTTTGATGCACCTGCCGCAAGCAAAACACAATCTCCCCAGGTGTGGCTTGGCATAATAGAGAGGTAGTCAGTGATAAGACTCCCTGGGCATGTCACCAACCTAAGACAGGGATCAAACCAATGCTGTTTGTCACCCAAGGACGGGTAAGGGGCATGGCTGTGGGGGGCTATCTACAGACATTCTCTCTGCCAAAAAAAGAAAAAAGGGGGAATTGTGGGGAGCGGGTGTGGCGGCAGTCCCAAAGGCGCCAGGGACTGCAGCTAAGTCATATGACTTGCACCTGACTTCCTCATATAAGACACAAACATCTTGAGTGCTGTGCAGGTGTACCAGGATACAGGTGAATCCAATTTGGTGGAGATTTGCCCCTGCTGCCCTGATTAGCTGAAGCTGTGTGCCTGGTGAGGTGGCGTGGCCTGCTGTGCGTGGATGGGAACTGAGAGTATAAAAGAGTGAGAGGCCCAGGGTTCGGGGGAGATATAAAAACAGGAGAGATATAAAAACAAGGGAGATATAAACAAGGGAGAGATATAAACAAGGGAGATATAAACAGGGGAGATATAAACAAGGGAGATATATGGAGAAAGAAGAAACAGGACTGAATAAATGTGTGCAGAAGGATCCTGTAGCAGCGTCGTTCTTCCTGGCCTGGGGAACGGTGGTAATAAAGTGTTCCCGCAAAACAGACTGTTGAGAAGGATTCAACTGCGTGAATTCAGAACTCTTCAGCTGGGGAACAGGGTACCCGTAAGTATAGCTTTACAAGGTAAGTCTGGTCTTGAACTTTCTAACGAAATTCAAGACAGTCTATCAGAAGTAAAGTGGGAAATAGCTTTACAAGGTATGTTTGGCCTTGAACTTTGTCTAGTGTTAGAAGCCCTTTTGTTCCTTTTCACATGTCAACAAGTGGTTAAGGCAGGGCGAATTCTAGACGAAATTAAAGTCAATCTATCAGAAGTAAAGCGGGGAGAGAGAGTAGGAGCAAAGAGAAAATATGGTACACAAACTAAGTATACAGGCCTTTCCAAGGGTCTTGAACCCGAGGAAAAGTTAAGGTCAGGTAGGAATACCTGGAGAGAGATTAGAAGGAAAAGAGGGAAAAGGGAAAAGAAGAAAGATCAATTAGCGGAGGTCTCTAGGAGAAGGAGCCTGTGCTCATCGCTGGATGGGCTCGGGGAGCCAGCTCTTGGTAGCTCTGAATCAGATGATGAATTCTCCTCTGAAGAAACAGACTGGGAGGAAGAAGCAGCTCATTATGAGGGAAAAGGGTACCAGCCAGATAAAATGCGAGCTAATCGGTCAAGGAAAAAGCCAAAAGTGGCTGGCAAAGGCCAGCTTGCTGCTTGGCCTCCTGGCAGTCGGTTTCAAGGTCATAGTGCACCTGCGCCCTATGCAGAGCCCTCGCCCTGTGTAGTGCATCAGCCCTGTGTAGTGCATCAGCCCTGCGCAGAGAGGCAATGGACAGAGAGGCAATGCGCAGACTCGTTCATTCCAAAGGAGGAACAAAGGAAAATACAACAGGCATTTCCGGTCTTTGAAGGAGCCGAGGGTGGGCGTGTCCACGCTCCGGTAGAATATGTGCAAATTAAAGAGCTTGCCGAGTCGGTCCGTAAATATGGAATCAATGCTAATTTTACCTTGGTGCAGTTAGACAGGCTTGCCGGCATGGCACTAACTCCTGCCGACTGGCAAATGATTGCAAAAGCCGCTCTCCCTAGTATGGGCAAATATATGGAATGGAGAGCTCTGTGGCAAGAGGCTGCACACGCGCAGGCCCGAGCAAACGCTGCTGCTTTAACTCCAGAGCAGAGAGATTGGACTTTTGACTTGTTAACGGGTCAGGGAGCTTATTCTGCTGATCAAACAAACTACCATTGGGGAGCTTATGCCCAAATTTCCTCCACGGCTATTAGGGCCTGGAAGGCGCTCTCCCGAGCAGGTGAAGCCACTGGACTAACAAAGATCGTCCAGGGACCTCAGGAGTCATTCTCAGATTTTGTGGCCAGAATGACAGAGGCAGCAGAGCGTATTTTTGGAGATTCAGAGCAAGCCGCACCTCTGGTAGAACAACTCATTTATGAGCAAGCCACGCAGGAATGCCGAGCGGCCATAGCCCCAAGAAAGAACAAAGGCTTACAAGACTGGCTCAGGGTTTGTCGGGAGCTTGGGGGACCTCTCACCAATGCAGGCTTAGCGGCCACCATCCTCCAATCCCAGAACCGCTCCGTAGGCAGAAATGATCAGAGGACATGTTTTAACTGCGGAAAGCCTGGGCATCTTAAGAAAGATTGCAGAGCTCCAGATAAAAAGCTGGGAACCTTTCGTTACCTTGTGCCTGTTTCCTGGCAACGTTATATTCGCCTCTATTTTATCGGAGGTCCTTCCTAAACTCCTGGGTTACTTTGTGCCTACTTCTTGGCAACTTTATGCTCACCTCTATTTTATCCGAGGTCCTTCCCAAACTCCTGGGGTTGCAAGTTTCACTCACTGTGAACTTACCCTGCCGGCAACCACTGACTGCTGAAAGTTCTGAACTCGGTGGGGGAGTCGGTTCCCAGTACGGGCCACCAATTGTCGTGCCTGCTCTCGTCCAGCAAGAACGATGCGACCACCAGTCCTTCTAACAGCAGTTTATTCAGTCCTCATCTTTCTTCTTTCTCTTCATCAGTACCGTTCCCCAGCTGAAGAGTTCTGAATCCACGCCGGATCCTTCTCAACAGTCTGTTTCACGGGAACCTTTATTAACCCCTTCTTCCCCGTTATGCAGTTCTGAATCCTCCCTGTAGCAGGGGGTCTTCGCTCATGCCTGAAGATGTTTCTTTTCCCGGGTTTCGGCATCAACTCTTACACGCGTTCTCGCGACCGGCCAGGAAAGACGCAACAAACCAGAATCTTCTGTGGCAAAAGCTTTATTGCTTACATCTTCAGGAGCCAGAGAGCAAGAGAGCAAGAGATGAAGAGAGAGAAAGAAAGCAAGAAAAAGAACAAGAACAAGAAAGCAAGAGAGAGCAAGAAAGCAAGAGCAAGAGAGAGAAAAAGCAAGAACAAGAGAGAGAAAAAGCAAGAACAAGAGAGAGAAAAAGCAAGAACAAGAGAGAGAAAAAGCAAGAACAAGAGAGAGAGAGTGGCAAAACCCCGTCCCTTTTAAGGAGAATTATCCTCCGCCTAGGATGTATTACTCCCTGATTGGCTGCAGCCCATCGGCCCAGTTGTCATCACGAGAAAGGCAGAACACATGGCGGGAAAACTGCCCCTGCACGTGTGCAGATTATGTTTACCACTTAGAACACAGCTGTCAGCGCCATCTTATAATGGCAAATGTGAGGGCGGCTCCCAACAGGCAGGAAGGCAGGAAGGCAGGAAGGCAGGAAGGCAGGAAGGCAGGAAGGCAGGAAGGCAGGAAGGCAGGAAGGCAGGAAGGCAGGAAGGCAGGAAGGCAGGAAGGCAGGCAGGCAGGCAGGCAGGCAGGCAGGCAGGAAGGAAGGAAGGAAGGAAGGAAGGAAGGAAGGAAGGAAGGAAGGAAGGAAAAAGAAAAGGAAAAAGGGCCTGTCACAATATTATGTTACAGAGAACCTCCAAAGATGGTATTGAATTCATTTTGTGTTGATCATCTACTACTTGACATGGGGCCTACCTTGAAGAGCATTTTGTTTTCTGAGTGATATTCCCTCAGAGAAAACTAAGGGGATTTTTTTTTTTTTTAATAAAATTTTATTAAAAGTTATTTTATTTATTTTGTGTTTCAAATAAGGCCACCGTAGAATCTTTGTGTGTGTGTGTGTGTGTGTGTGTGTGTGTGTGTGTGTGTGTGTGTAAAGTAATCCATATATTTTTATTTTTACATGAAAGCCAGTTTCACTACTATGTCAAAGTCACACTTCTGAAATTCCCCTGTGGTACGCAGGAGTCAACTATATAATTTTAGTTTGATTATTCTTGTTTTAGAATTGAAAAATGGTGATTCTATTCAAGTGTTTGTAAATACTCGGCTACATTTAAGTGTGGTATATGTCTAGCCTGTCTTCACATCCCAGTTCAGGATTTCAAAGAGATGTTCACTTTCCAGTTTCTTCATATCGCTCCTATAATTTGCCCTTTAGTGAGGTTTCAGGAATGGGGGTTCTATGAATTGAACTAGATTTAGCTGCTTTTCTGGATTCCTGGAACTTCTTCCCCCCCCCCTTTTTTTTCCTTTTTTTTTCTTTTTTTTTTTTATTACATATTTTCTTCAATTACATTTCCAATGTTATCCCAAAAGTCCCCCCCCCCACTCCCCTACCCACCCATTCCCATTTTTTGGCCCTGGATTTTTTTAAAAGTACTTATTCATTGGAGCTAGCTTTTGGGTTAGGGGTGGGGCATATTTCTACTTTTCCTTTTAGCTCTGAGGCCCTATTGGTGCAGACCTGTGTAGGTCTGTCCATGCTTCTCCATCTCTGAGTTCATATGTGCATTGATCATATGATAAACACAGTAGGCTGTATTTAGACCTCATTTCCTTGTTGACTTCCACCTCCTCTTTCACAGGGCTTACTGAATGCTAAGGGAAAGGATTCGATGGCAACATCCCATTTTGGGATGAGACAATATCTTCCACACCCAGGATGCTCCACATGGTAGTCACCATTCACATTTGCTACTGAGAATTTGAAACATGGCTGGCTTTACTGAAGATAAGTTTAGTTAATACTAATAATACAGAGTTGACACAACAGCTAACGAATGTACTGTGCTTGGATTTCAAGCAGATGCTTTCACTACAAGGTCATATTAATTATTCTACAGCACATACAAACCAGGCCTGCCAATTGTGAAGATTGCTGACACAGGGAGATGTTTCTCTGGCAGGCAATTTAGGTAGTGGAAAATTTTCAAATGTAATTAGAACAGGATAGGTACATGCATCTAACTGTTCAACTGGAAATATAAATACAAATCAAGCATTTTTAAATTTAGCTTCTAAATAAAGATGAGTCTGCCCTTCTAGCCACGGTGCTGTAAAAGTCTTCATTTTTATGTCAGTCTGGAGGGGAGGGTTCATGGAGAGGTCACCATATGGAGTCACTGTCAGGTGAATCTCCCTAAGGTTGGTGACATCTCCTACTGCAGCACATGGAAAAAATAGACGCTTGGCAGGTCACAGGAAAGATTCTTGGGACGCCCTGACCTTTAGGATAGATGGTCTCCTTTCCTCCTCATCTTCCCATTCTTCACGGCCATGCAGATCCAACATGCTATAAACATTGCTGTCTCATGGTGTTTATTTGACCAAGGAAGTAATTCAGATTTCTTATTGCATATTCCTCACAAAACTTAGCCAAGTTCACTGCTCAGTGAGTTGAACAAGCTATAAAAAAAAAAAAAAGATTTTTTCTTTATCTAAAATTTATATTTTTGAATGAGTTCTTTTATGCTTTGGGTAATTTTCTCTGTGTATGTGGTAAGGTAATAGTTTCCTACTATTTAGTCAAGCACTAACAAAGTCTATCCTCTTTTCTTGTATAAATGGGAAAACTCAGAAGTGATGAAGGCCAGGTAGAGAGTCTTGAGCCAAGGGACAGTCTCCATCCTGCCACTATCACTGTGACTGGTTTCATCCCCCACTTCTAGGGATTAATATAAATGTCTCAGTTGTGCTCTTCTACTCCAAAGAGTCGCACATCAGAGGCATAGACTTGAAGAGCCAATGTACTCAGAAGTACCGGCCTAAAGATAACGCGCACACACACACACACACACACACACACACACACACACAGTCTACACATTATCTAAAAGCAAAGCAGATACACTATATGCATTTGCCAAATATCTAGTAAGTCTTTTCTATGTAACCCTTACTGAGCTAAGCTAAGATATAAAATGTCAAACAGTCTAGACAACACTCATGTTCATCAGCATCTGTCTCTTTCCCATGGGCTCAAGGATATGCTTTATTTTCTTCTGAAGTTTGGCTAAGACACAAAGAAAGCTGAATAGCAGTGACATGAATCACTTGCTATGTACAGTTCTATAGCCTTTCTTCTTTGCCTCAGTTACCATGAACCACATATTGAGGCTAAAAAAGCATGTGAGCTTTCCATGGGGGTCAACTGCCCTGAAAACCCAGAAAAAAAATTCAAAGGTAAGAAATAGTTTCTGTGTGACCCTCCTGAGAATCAAAGGGCATTGTTAATTGTCTGTGCCAACATTATCTTTCTTATAAATGAGAAACTAAATCAGTAGTCCCCAACCTTCCCCATGTTGCATCCCTTTTGTAGAGTTCTTCATGTATGATATCCCCCAACCATAGAATGATTATTTTGGTTGCTATGTCATAACTGTACTTTTTCTACCGATATGAATCATAATGTAAATATTTTATTTGAAGAACATCTTATATTTGATACCCTCCATGGGAGTCATGACCCCCAAGTTGAGAACCACTGGACTAAATAATACAGGGCTCCTGTACTCTGTGTGCTTATAGTCCAGGTAGATTATTCACTACATCTCAATGGCTGTAATAATGCTATGGTTAGCAAAAACAGTTGTTTCTAATTTACATAGCATTCACTTCCAAAGAAGTTCAAAAGATCATTTTCATGTGAAAGCATGTATAAAAACAACTTAAGATACAATCCACTAAAGTGTTTATTCTCAATACTCAATAATTATTTGAATCACATGTTCAAATTATCAGTGAGAAGGACCTACATCACTACAGGTCTGGTTGGTACAGATTAGGGCCAAGGTTTCAGAACTGTTCGGAGACTCTTAGTTTTGGACTGTTAGTTTCAGTTGAATCTGGTTTCCTTAACTCCCTGAGACAAGTCTACATGTTAGTCTCAAAATTAAACACTGAGTCCAACGCTAAGGTTATTTCTAAGAAAAGAAAATGGAATTTCTATTTCTGGAAATCTATGGTATTTTAATCACATCTTTAATGTTCCTCCCTGTGGCTATGAGTTTCATTTGTCACGAAGCTAGGCTACAGTTTAACTCCCTGACTATTCCAACAAACATTAATGTAGGTGGTGCTGTGAGGATAGTTTGCAGAGAGATACACACCCATAAATGGCTGACTTGAGAGGTTAACCTACACACTGCAAAGGGGCTTAGATCAACTGACAGTCCTTTGCAATAGAGCTCCCTCAGACAAAACAAGTAATTCCTCCTGTGAACAGCAGCTTTAGCGTCTAAGCTTGGGCACCGACATTCTGATGGTCACTGCTCTGCTCATCCCCAAATGTACATCACCCATTTGCTTACAGCAAAGCACCTCACCTCCTCTTCTCACTCAGTTCCTCTCAGTGAAGCTTGACTAATACATTTCTCACCCTCATTAACTTGTAAACTGTGGAACAGAGATATCTGTCTTATTCATTATGAATTCCTGGTACCTAGCAACATGTTGGGCACTTAACTGTCACCTATTAAATATATACTGGATAAATAAGGGAGTGAATGAATAAACCAGATGAATAACCAGATGAAACATCTGGTTGCTGAGGTAAAAGCATGTATCAAAAATGAGAAATAATGGGGGGAAGTCAGTGCTATTAGAATTCACTTTTTAAAGGAGCAAATATATCTAGTCATAGAGACCATGGAAGAACTGCAGTACAGCTGAGAGCGCAGGGTGAATAGTATGGAAGCAGTATACAGAAAATAGACAGTGAGCAGATTTTACACACTTGGATGCAAAATGCTATGCTTTTAGCCAGGAATAGCTCTGTCTCTGTCTTTTCTGTCTCTATCTCTGTTTCTGTCTCTGACTCTATCTCTATGATGTGTGTGTGTGTGTGTGTGTGTGTGTGTGTGTGTGTGTCTCCTCTCTCTCTAACTCTCCGTGTGTATGTACATAAATAAATGACAAAAAGATGATATGATGATGATGATGAAGATAGATAGATAGATAGGTAGGTAGGTAGGTAGGTAGGTAGGTAGATAGATAGATAGATAGATAGATAGATAGATAGATAGATAAAGATGGATCATCTGATCACAGAAACTAGGCAAGGTCGGATTAGATAGTTCGTGAACAGGAAACTACATGTACATTTTTATCTTCTCTAGTTAATATAACCTCTGAATTGTCAAGTTCTGTGTGTTTGACCCATCAGTTATTCCCACAGAGGCATAGACTGAAAATTGATTCTAAATTAATTGAGTGCACAGTTACTCACAGGTTTTCTCAGTCAGTCAGTTCAATGCTCACTACTGGGTCTCAACAGTAAGCCAAATCCAGTACCAACTCAAAACAAAAAGAGAAGATATGTCTCCTGGTAGTGAGGCCAGGTTAAAAAGTGTTGATTACCCCCCATAGTTGTAGGTCTCCCTGCACATGCCTGGGGGCTTTGCATATTTTCTAAAGCCTTGGGGCTTATTGCAAAGACAAGGAATATCTGATATAGGATGTTGACTTTTGTGAAAACTGGATGTAGGCTTGCCAGATTTTTCTCTGACCTCATCTCTCCTCTATGAGGTTGTGCCAGGCTCCTGGGGAGAGGATGAAAAAAATAAATGTGTTCCATCATAAAACATCTCTGTGGTGTACAAGGGAACAGCTAAGATGCTCCAGAGCCACACAGCAACACAGTGGCAGTGCCAAAAGCCACTTGAGATGAAGTAAATTCTAAAAATAGAATATGAGGGCATGTCCTCTATCAGAAGAAGAAAATAAGAGGGCCAAGGAAGTCAGAAGAGGGACTACTTGTCACAGTGCCTACATCTGTCCTAGAAACCATGTGTCTGACAAAAAGTGGTCTAGGGACAATTCAAGTCCTGACTGTGTGGCCCATATTCATGATACTAGGTGTAGTGGCTATTCCTGGTTGTCAACTTGACAATATTTGGAATGAACTACAATCCAGAATTGGAAGGCTCACCAGTGACCCTTATCTGGAGGCTTGGAGATCCTTATCTGGATCTTGGTTTGAAGATCTTGAGCCATAGTGGCTATGGATTCCAGAAGATTGAATCTCCGAGTTTAAGGAACACACCTTTAATCTGGGCTACTCCTTTCATCTGGGATTAAAGGTGTGGTGGAACACACCTTTAATCTGGGCTACACCTTCTGCTGGAGACAATATAAGGACATTGGAAGAAGGGAGTCTAGCTCTTGCTCTTGCTCCTTCACCTGCTTGCTGCGTGAGACTGAGTAACTGCTAGATCCTTGGACTTCCATTCACAGCTGCGACTGAATCATTGTTGGGAATTGGGCTGCCGACTATAAGTCATCAATAAATTCCTTTACTATCTAGAGACTATTCATAAGTTCTGTGACTCTAGAGAACCCTGACTAATACACTAGGACACTCTACCACTGAGAATATCCCCAGCCCTGGCCTTTGTTTTACTTTTTATTTTGGTATGGGGTATCACTAAGTTACCCACGCTGGCCTTGAACTCATGATCCTCCTCCGGTCAAGTTGATGAGATTGAAAGCATGCACCACTAGGTTCACCTGCTTAGTCTGTCTTCCAGTGTAGACCTTTGGTTTTGTCACAGCTGCACTGTAAACATCATGGCAGACAATCACATAAACATAGAGTCAATGTTTACAAGAAATCTCTCCAGTTTGGCTGGGCCACCCATCATCACTCTGTGAGATCATCTATGGCTCTCCCTATCCAAAAAAAACTGCCAATATACATCTCAGCCCTCAAGTGCTTCACCCATAGAAAATGGCCCCACAGAAACCAAGGTCATGAGTTTAAATGGCCAGGACTTGCTGCCACTGACCTGAAAATCAAAGCCAAACCATGAAATTCTCCTTCTGTACATAACAAGCCCACAGAATATTAACACGAAGAAGGTCACCCTATGACTGTGATGGACAAGACAGAAAAACAGCTCTGCTTTCTAGTCACATCTGAACAGAGCATTAAACATGTCAAAGATACAGAAATAACTCAACACCTCCCTCTCCTGGCTGATATGAGTGACAGCTGCTCCTTTCCCAATCACAACTTTAGTCTTGCTTCATAGCTGGCCTTCCCTAATCATAAAATGTATGAAGATGCTCAATCATAGACTTAGCCTCACATTCCAACAGCATCCAATCTTTGCAAAAGACAAAGTGTCCAACCTCTTCTGAAAATAAAGCAAACCACATCTTATAAATCGTTTCTATCGATCTGTGTCTGAGATGCCCCATAGGTCCCCATGGCAGAACATCTCTCTCCAGGAAGTAGTGAACTTGATTTGTTCCAAGGTATTTTTTGTCTGGTAGACAAGAAGAATAAGGAATATTACTGTTGTTGTTGTTGTTGTTGTTGTTGTTGTTATTTTATCACACTTGTTATGATTTTTTCGTAGTTACTTTTCCTTGTTGTTTTGATAAAGGACTGTGAAAAGAAGCTTGAGAAAGGGTTTATTCTGGCTCACAGTTCAAAGGCACACACCACCATGGCAGAGAAGTCACAATGAGAGGAATTTGATGCAGTTGCTCATACACTGTCAGGAAGAAGAGAGCAATGAATGCATCCTCTGCTTACTTTATGCATTTTATACAGCCCAGGGCCTCAGCCTAGGGAACTGCGCCCACTCTAAGGCAAATCTTCCTACAACAATCAACACAATCAACATACTCAAGGAAATCCTGCACAGCTCTTCTAGACTCACCTGGGAGAAAACCTTCTGGGCACACCTCTGAAGCTAACGGGTATGAAGGAAGGAAGTTTGTGATGACTGTAGTTTTGGTTTTTGTTTTTGTTTTTTTCCACCAAGCAATGTCTGTGTAAGTAGGTCAAACTCAAAAAGAAAAGACTTAAAGAAAATTTTCTGTTTGGGGTAAACCATAAAGCATGGTGTGGTGGTTTGAATAAGAATGGTCCCATAGGTTCATATATATGGATTCTTGGTTCCTAGTTAGTGGAACTGTTGAGGAAGGATTTAGAGGTGTGGCCTTATTGGAGGAATGTGTCAGTGGGATTGGGCTTTGAGGTTTCAAAAACCCCAGTCCAAGCAGGCCAAATCTCTCTGTCTCTCTGTCTGCAACTTATGGATCAGATGTGAGCTCTTAGCTACTGCTCCAACACCATGGCATCTGCCTGCTGCCATGCTCCCCACCATGATGATAATCAACTGACCGTCTGAAACTGTAGTTCAGTCTGTAATGAAATGCTTTATTTTGTAAGTTGCCTTGGTCATCACAACTCCTCACAGAGACGAAATAGTAATTAAGACACATGGAAAGGGACCTGTATTCCCCAGTTATAGATTTAGGGGAAAAAAGAGCTTCAGAGACAGACAGTAAAATCAAAGCTACAGAAGTGTGAAGCACCTTAAGACAACAGTAAGATCTAATGAGTACTTCTGTGAAATATGAGCTTGTTAAGGATGCTGTAACAAAATGTTCATACTGGACAACTTAAACAACTTAAACTCACTTTTAAGAGTTCTAGAGGTTTGAAGCCCGAGTTCAAGGTGCATAAGCATATATTTCTTCTGATCTCTTTCTGTCTCTCTCTGTCTCTTTCTGTCTTCTGTGTGTGTGTCTGTCTCTCTCTGTCTCTCTCTCTGTGAGTCTCTCTTTCTCTGGCTGAAAAATGGATTCTTCATTTTGTCTCATGTGATCTTTTCTTTGAGCACAAATGAGTGGGTCTCTTTCTCTGGTTTTCTACTTTGTATGGTGGACTATTAGACCACTTGGAACAACGGGTCTTATGTCATTATATTTCTAAAAATTGGTTAAATTTACTCAAAACAAATTACCTAGGCAAGTTATGGTATATGTAATTTGTAGCAACTAAGACTTTGTGCTAAAAAGGTCTTGCTTTCTGGTAAATAGATATTCATATTTTTCTGTTTCAATTCTTCCTCTATACCAGATCTAACAGCAAGATGCTCTAGATATTAAACAGGATTGCTAAACAAGCAATGCTAAGTCATAAGTTTGTCTATGGCCATACCACTCCAAACGTGTCTGATCTTATCAAAAGGGGGGAAGGGTGGATTAGTGCTTATAAACATTAGCCCAAATGCTCAAGAAAAGAGCTGATGCTCTTCTAAATATAGACTACCGCTGTGCCTGAGGGTGGTAGAGAAGAGCATTGGAGGAAGGACGTCTCCATACTGCAGCTTCAGCAAGGAGCCTTCTGGGAAACAAAGATGCTCCCCTGAGCCCTTGGACGAAAGCAGGCAGTTAACATAAGCACCTTTCCTTGGGCACAAGTCAGTACTGATACCAACCTTCAAATAGACGTTCTCCAGGGAGATAGGGAAGATCAAACACACAACAATCAACAACAGTATTGAAGGATACTCGAACTAGAGTATCCATGTGTTCATTCTATTGCCATAATTTCATGTTATAAAGAAGGAAATAAATTTGATAATGGGAGTGTTCGCATCAGACTGGAGCAATGGGTGGAGTCTGGTCTTACTCCAAGGCCATATGTAGTGGGTTTTCTCTCCCTGATGAAGTATCTCACTGTCTTCAGCGTTTGGTTTGCATTCTGTGGTCTGCTGTCTGCCCTCTTGGCCAGGCTGCAGTATTGGAGAGTGGACCACTACTGAGGGTTTGCTTAAGGACAAGTCTGAGCTGAAATCTCAAAGACAGCAAATCTCTCACCCTGCACTGAATAAGCAACATATGAAGTCAACCCCTATGCAATTATTACAGCTCAACATTTGTCAAAATTGGCAATTGTATATGATTTACACTAATTTCGTATTCATGGCAATAACCCAAAGCACTCTAACTATTCATCTACTTCTCCTTGGAGAGTGTCTACTGCACAGTCCTTTTGCCTCAGGCACACCTAGGAAATAAGTCTTATACTGCCTGGGGAAAGAAGGCCAAAATTATCTTCCAGAAGCTTCCATCACCTTCCACACACAAGCTGTAAAGAAAGGAAGGCTGCACTTGAATTAAACAGAAATTCAGGCATTCCTCCTGCAATTGTTATTTCCATAATTAAATATGAACATGCCCTAGAAATACCAGTGGAGTGTGGGGATGAAAAATAAAATACTAAACCAAAAGCAATTCTAAAAGGGATCCTTCCCCAAAGATCCTTAAACATTGAGGGTAAAGCAAAGCAGGAATGTTGATACTCCATATACCAGAAAAGCCCATGTGATCCACATCTGCAGCCACTTGTTCTGAAGGATACTGGATTCTTTACTAACTTGCAGCAAATCCACTTAAAGTTCTGGAGCGTTTACCAGTGTCTCCAGTACGTATGAAATACGACACATCAGAAAACCTTAGGGAATGGTTCTGCCTTTGAATAGTCTAAATACTTTATACTTTTTACTTTTTTCTCCAGTATTGTTAAGGGCTCTAGGAGCATTATGAAATCATAATTAATGATATTTACATCGTATCTGTCTCCTTGCCCACAAATGAATTTCTATTGAGATGGAGGCAGGTAGAGGTGCCTTAAATGAATTAGAAACATAGCACTTTGCAAGTAAAAAAGATAAAGAACTGAGGATGACTCAGAGGACCACCAGGTTATTAAATTAAACCAAAGTAGTACTCACATTCCCAAATACATGAGAGCTCCTGAGAGATGGGAATGGAAAATAGTCATTGTATTTCTTTAACCCCCTTTATCTCCTATGACAAAGGGACTTGAATAGTGAATAGTGTATTTATGATAAAGCTTGCCCTGAATGGACAGATTCTTTCATGGGTCTTAAATCTATCAAATTCAAGTTACTGGACCAGTGTCCACAATTATCAGCTAATACTAATGGAGTGCTTACACTATATCAAAACCTTTATGTATTTATTAATTTATTTTAATCTAAGAAAAGTTCCCATGTACAATTCTATTTTAAAGATAAGAAAACTGAATTACAGAATGTTTGATGGCACTAAGATCTCAGTGACCAGAAGCAGACGTGCAGAATATTTAAAC
Source organism: Mus musculus (assembly GCF_000001635.26). Classification (NCBI taxonomy): domain Eukaryota; kingdom Metazoa; phylum Chordata; class Mammalia; order Rodentia; family Muridae; genus Mus; species Mus musculus. Next base: position 83,219,293 of record NC_000067.6, on the reverse strand, counting down.
AGGCCTCAGAGTTCAGTCTAGAGGCCATCTAGTGTTTCTTCTTTTGTTCTATAAAGCAGATCCTTGGTTACCTCTCATGTCCTAAAAGGAAGGTACAGCAGCTGGACCCCCTTGCCACCTGCTCATGAGTAGCAGACTTCCTCAGTTTGGTCTCATAGGTTTTTAAAGCAAATGTTCCTGTTTTAAAGAAAATTTTTATGTGCATTTGTATTCTGCCAGCATGTATGTCTATGTGAGGATGTCAAATGCTCTAAAACTGGAGTTAAGGCAGTTTTCAGCTGTCATGTGGGTGGTGGGACTTGAACCTGCATCTTCTGGAAGAGCAGTCAGTGCTTTTAACTGCTGAGTGATCTCTCCAGTCCCTGATCTCATACTTTTGTCTTTGCCAACCAAAACCAAAATTATTTGGCCATGAAGTTCACAATTATGTAATGAGAAAATAGATAAAGTATTTATGCTCTCAATCCACTGTAATTTCAGAAAACCTTCATTAGCTTAGAAAACAACCCATATTTGCTCTGGTAAGATAATGTTGTGAAAAGACTTCAGAGTTGCAGGCTTTGATAGAAGTTATTATAAAATAAACGTTCCCACATGGTTCCCCACAGGAGACCTTAAAGGAAATATTGGAGCTATCTATTATTCAATTTAATGGTCTCTGTCCTTCAAATAGATGGGGAAATGTCCCTGCAGAATGTCAAGATTAATGAGTTATGTCACTTGTCCCAGATCTGTCAAGATAGTCCCAAGCTTTAAACTGTACCACATTCTCAGTAACTGTATCCCCACATAACCCTTATCTGTAAGGGTCCTGGAATTTAAAACATTGCACTGTACAGTCTCTGTTTGTCAAGAAAAGCAAAAACTGCAGAAAGATAAACACTGCCACCTGCTGAGAGGAGAGAAGAAACCAAAGCATGTAAGCCAATAAGCCCTGGGAAACAGCAACATCTTCCAGGCTTCATCAAAGGGACCCAATGCATCCTTGCTCTCCCCAATGGACACGTGACATGTGTGAGCACATATTTAATTAAGCAACATGCCATATTTTCAATAAAAGAGCATTAAAGGTGGCTTTGTCCAAAGCAATGAATCCAACCTTTCTTTACAGGCAAAGTAAATGCCAATCCTCTCCATTATTTTATCTTCTGCTTCCACAGAACATTTCTGGAATTTACATCTCTAAAGGTTCACAAATCATATGCAAACCAATTTAGCACTTCCAGAGAAGGGGAGAAAGTGAAGAAGGTAGAGAGGTAAAGATGGGCAATAGAGACAAAATCATTCCAACTTCTGAGCATGTGTTACCTACCACATCTCACCGCTCCTATTCCTTCCCTCTTAGTAAACATACTGATTTATGAGGAAGTCTTATAAACACAAAAGAGTACAACTTATAATTTTACTATTTATTTTATAAAGAATCTTAAAAGGTGAGAGGAAGCTGGAGTCATTTACAATTTTTTTCAATCTCTGTTCCTGGCACCTGAGTGGTAATACAATGGTAACTTATAAACTGGATGCAGTAAAACCAGAAGCTACAATATATTGAGGTCAGTGCTTATGATTTGCTGGCTAGAGGGGAAAAGGAGGAAAGTGTGCAATCCCCTGTTGGCTGGAATGGAGCTTCTGTGGTAGCATCAAATGTAAAGGACAGAGAGGGAAAAACTATAGCCACCCCTCTGTAACCATGGAGTACTTTAATCATAGAGTCAACCAAATCTGAATCAAAACTGGTTTTGGAAACCATATTTATGTGAGGAATATGGACCACACCCTAATCATCTAAGCTGGCAATCTCCTCACTTCTTAGTACTTCTGGTTCAATACAGAACCTTAAAAGATACTAGTTACATGGACAAGGCATGCACGAAATCAGTCTAGTAATATACTAATACCCCAGCCTGGAGTGGGAAGGGGCTTACCAGCCCTCACTGTAGGCTGAGCTCATATTCAGCTCATTTAATTAATTTAGCAGTTGATGGCTGTAAAGGGAGGAGAATCTGGTGCAGCTCTGGTACAAATGTTCCACCCGATTGCCCTATATCCCTAAGTACATGGCCAGCAAAAATTAGACAGTGTTCTGTTTATCTTTTTTTAAAGAAAATAGATATGAAATTGGGAGGGTCAGATCTGGGAGGAATTTATTAGAAAAGATGATGAATATAATCAAAATATATTAATAAAAAGATAATTTCCCCAGGAATGTTAAATTTTATTTGGTAAAAATGATTATCTAAATGTGTCTTCCTAAGATACTATAAAACATCAAAATATTTCAGATCTTTACTGAGTTCTGAAAAAATAGTGTTCTTTTCTCAAAAAAATGTTTCTATAGTCACAAAAGTATTAATCATACAAATTGTAACTAATATTTATCACACAATTGTGTACTTGACATGCATAATCCTCAAAGTAGAACATATTATTGTAAATATTGAAAACAGGAGACTGAGAATCAGAGTGGTGAGGGAAATTTCCAATTAAGGGTTGTATCTAGATGTTTATGGGCATACCCTCTGGGTATGCTTGATCTCATCTGATCTCTTAAACTAAGCAGGGCTGGGACTGGTTTGTGCCTGGGTTGGGGAATATGTGTCTAGGCAACCTGAATATATAATTCACAAGTTTTATGATAATACTAGCTATGCTGCCTTTATTCAAATGAAAATAAATTGGTTGATGCCATCATTTTCCATATACTCTTCATTATTTAGGCACTTATCTTTAAGCCAGTTGCAGTGTCTAAAACTCTTAGTAAATATTCTTTTAAGAAAGACTTCCAGTACTGGAATCACAGGCTTATAATCCCAACTCCTCAAGAGGATAGGTAAGAGGACCACACATTCAAGGCCAGATTGAGCTACAGAAGAAATTCAAGTGCAGTCTGGGAAACTTGGCAACACATAGTCTCAGATAGACAGACAGACAGACAGACAGACAGACAGACAGACAGACAGACAGACAGATAGATAGATAGATAGATAGATAGATAGATAGATAGAAAAATAAATAAGGATAAGAGTAGAGTTCAGTGCTAGAATGATTGCTTTGCATATGCTAGCCCAAGGTTTGATTTCAAATACTGGTAGCAGAGGGGATAAAAAGTAAGACTCCATTGGTCACTTAAAGACAAGAGGAATAAACCATTACCTGACCAAAGCTTCCCACACCTTAGTTGATTAATGTGAATGTAAATGTTGCTTTAATTTCCTCAGATGAAGGGATGAGATGAAAATATACACAAGGTTTGTGAATATATGACTTGGGCTGAGCCCACAGCATTTCTATCTATTCCTAGGCCTACATCTGGAAACTTCTAGCCTCCACACAATCTAATCTTCAAGCCCAGACCTTGGAGGCTTCAGTTTCCAGACTGTCTACTAACATAAGCCTAGAATGTTTCAGCCTCAGAGACTTACTGCTGAATAAGCTCATCTTTGCTGGTTCTTTCTCCTCTCTGGCTGGCTGATTCAACTCAGCTGTTCTGGCTCAAACTTTGCTCCAAGCTGACTGATTGGATTTGGCTTCTCTTGGCTTCTGACTAGATTGCTTTGTTTGGAAAGACTGGCTCTGAACTCCCCAAACTGAACTAAACAGCACTGAATTGAATTACTTCAAAGTGAACTGAGCACAACTCTCTCTCTCCCTTACTGCCCTTTAAGTAGCTTCTCTTCCTGTCCTTTTAGAGTTAGGCATATTCTATCTTTTGACTCATTCTGTCAAATCTTTCTCTGATCACTTTGTCCTTCAATTAGATGTCATTGTTTGGGATTAAAGGTGTATAATAAGGGTGTGTATGTGTTTCAGCCAGAGGGATTAAAGGTGTGTGTCTAGCTTTTTGCTCTTTGATGCTGCGAAGGAAGCATCGCTGAAGGTGTAATATCCAAAATAAGTTCAAGACCACCTAGCCCCTTCCCCTCTGAGGAACTTTCAGAAACATAATGGTCAAAATGGCTGAGTCTACAGCTGCCAAAACAAAATGAGCTGTTCTCAGAAGAATAACTATAACGAGATAGCAGCGCCCAGAGAAATCCCCTACCACACCCCACACTGAATTCTGAGAAAGACCACAAACTGCCCTGATCTTGCTAGAATTCCCTGTGACATTAATAGGTGACTCATAAGTTCAAAATATAAAACATACTGTTGCTTTGCTTCAAAAAAAAATCCACAAGGGCAGGCAGAATGAGAGACTAGGCCAAAGGGTTACTTAGTCATGCTATGCAAACCAACCAATGCCTGAAAGGGTTACTTGCTACACCAATGAGAACAAGCCAGCTACCTTGTTGCCTAAATCTGCCCCTTACAAAGATATAAAAAGTGTGTTCTTTCTTTGTTCTGGGTCTCTCCTTTGGCCTGAGTGCTGAGAGGGGGGCCCCCACCATGTTGGAATAATAAAAATCTTCTTGCTGTTTGCAGCGATGGCCATCACTGTGGTCTTTGTGAGTCGGGGGTCCTTTGACGAACTCCAACATTTGGTGCATTGGCTGGGAAGACTCTCCTCAGGGGGACACAGACACCATGCATCAGAGGTAAAGTCTGTCTGTCTGTCTGTCTGTCTGTCTGTATTGCCAGTGTCAATTGTCTGTGTCTGTTAGGTCCCGGGAGGGGACGACTGGTTTCAGGTTCTGGAGGGTTGACTGACTAGTATTCAGGTTCCGGAGATCCGGGGTTCTCATGAGAGACCCCCATCTGGGTGGTCAGTGTAGCGCAGCAGACGTGCCTAGACATCAAGGGCCCCAGGGAACTGGAGGATGCTCCAGAATTCTCCCTGGGAGGTTGTATCGGAGGTGGTCCTTCTCAACCCAGCGATAGCTGAGAGACAGCTACTGCCTGGTTCAGGTTTCTGTGGGAAGCAGGTCATAGAACACCCTGTATTGGTCATGTTTGTTTGGTTACTTTCTGTTTCTGTGGAATTACTGTGACACTTTATCAGGAAGGTTTTTAGGTGTGTGTGTTCTGTGTCTCTTTGTGTTCAGACTTGGACTGACTGTTTTTGAGTTATGCCCTCTGGTAAAAGCCTAAGAATCCTGTCAGACCCCGATGCTGACCTCTTCCTTTCAGATCCTCAGCTGCCCTGCCTCCCACTCTCCAACTCCAGGGAGTAGGTGGAGCACAGCCTGCTGTGAGTGCTGTGCTCCCTCCCCCAGCCCCGTGTGTCTTCTCTGGTGGCTGTGTCTTCTCAGGTAGCCATGAGTCTGTTCCAAGCTCCGGTGAGGGTGGCATCTGCCCACTCGGGGCTTCTCCTGCCCAAGGTAGGGAGCATGTGAAAGTCTGATTGCCAGGCTAATGATGGGTCTCATCTCCATAGGGCTAGAAAGTGCTCCAACAATCTGACCAAGGTAAAAGAAAGTTAGAAGAAAGGACAGGGTAAGTTGGTGAAAGAATTGTGTAAGTTGATAAAAAAAAAAAGTACGGAGGAGGAGAAACAAAGAATGGAAGAGAGGATGAGGAAGACAGGTGTGTACAGACAGAGATCTGGAAAGACGTGAGATAATACTAGAAGGAGACTCAGGAGAGATAGATGACAGTGACAGATGAAGAGATTAACAGTGAGGAGAAGTAGAAATAGAGATGAAGGGGATTAGAGAGAGGTCTAGACAGGCAAAAGGAAGGGTTGCTATATAGAAATAGGAAGAAGGACAAAGCACAAGTGGTAAGACTCATGGACAGGCTGACAAAAATAGCGACCAGATTTAGAATCAGAGATGTGCAGTGAGATAAAAGGATAAACCAGAGCAGAGGTAAATTATGGGAGAGGATGAGCGACAGGATGGAGATGTGATAATTGGATAACATCCAAAGGAAGCCAGGGAATTAGACTAGAACCGAGCAAGGTGGCGCATGCTGGTAATGCTAGCACTTAGGAATAATAAGCAGAAGAAACAGGAAGCCAGGGAACTAAAAAGGGATAAGAGACAAGAGAAAACTTGCATAAAATACTGGCCACAGTAGTCAGGGAAACTAGAGAATCTAGTAAGATAGAACCTAGCAACAGAAGATAACCTTTGGCCAAAGATCAATGTGTTGACTGTAAAGAAAAAGGGCACTGGGCAAGAGACTGCCCCAAGAAGAAGAGGGGAAACGGTGGCTCTCTGAAGCTAGAAGAGACTGTGTTTCATATTCCCCCACAGAGCAGTTCAAGACAAGTTAGAGAGTTCCTGGGCACTGTGGACTTTTGCAGATTGTGGATTCCAGGTTTTGCTGATTTATCGGCCCCACTTTATCCCCTCACAAGAGATAAACAGCCCTTCATATGGGGAAATAAAGAACAACAAGCCTTTGATGCCATTAAGACTGCCCTTATGTCGGCTCCAGCTTTGGGCCCCCTCGGATGTGGCTAAGCTTTTCCATCTGGAGTGAGAACAAAGGTATTGCTAACAAAGACTCTCATAACCCTGCCATCATGTCTAAGTTAGAGTCTCCCAAGGAGTGGGAACAGCTATGGAAACTCTTCATCGGATGGCTGAGCTTCAAAACAACCAATGAGAGTCTGAGGAGCCTTTTTGAGCAATGAGGAACACTAACCGACTGTGTTGTAATAAGAGAACAGCAAGAGATCCAGGGGCTTTGGTTTTGTCACAGACACCACTGTGAAAAAGATCTTTGTTGGCAGTATTAAAGAAGACACTGAAGAACATCACCTATGGGAATATTTTGAGCAGTATGGGAAGATTGAAGTGATAGAAATTATGTCTGACAGAGGCAGTGGAAAAAAGAGGGGCTTTGCTTTTGTCACCTTTGAAGACCATGACTCTGTGGATAAGATTGTTACTCAGAAATACCATACTGTGATTGGCCACAACTGTAAAGTAAGAAAGGCTCTGTCGAAGCAAGAGATGGCTAGTGCTTCATCCAGCCAGAGAGGTCGCAGTGGATCTGGAAACTTTGGTGGTGGTCGTGGAGGCAGTTTTGGTGGCAATGAAAATTTTGGTTGAGGAGGAAAGTTCAGTGGTCGTGGTGGCTTTGGTGGCAGCTATGGTGGTGGTGGATATGGTGGCAGTGGGGATGGCTGTAATGGATTTGCCATTGATGGAAGCAATTTTGGAGGTGGTGGAAGCTACAATGATTTTGGCAATTATAACAATCAGTCTTCAAATTTTGGACTGATGAAGGGAGAAAACTTTGGAGGCAGGAGCTCTGACCCTTATATTGGTGGAGGCCAGTACTTTGCTAAACCATGAAACCAAGATGGCTATGGAGGTTCCAGCAGCAGCAGTAGCTATGGAAGTGGCAGGAGGTTCTAATTACAGCCAAGAAACAAAGCTTAGCAGGAGAGAAGATCCAGAGAAGTGACAGGGAAGCTAGAGGTTACAACAGATTTGTGAACTCAGCCAAGCACAGTGGTGGCAGGGCTACAAAGAAGATATGTTTTAGACAATACTCATGTGTGTGGGAAAAACCTCCACGACTGTATTTATGACTAATTGTATAACAGGTTATTTTAGTTTCTGTACTGTGGAAAGAGTAAAGCATTCCAACAAAATGTCTTACCTTAGACCCTTTTCACCCATGCTGTTGATTGTTAAATGTAATCGTCTGATCATGATGCTGAATAAATGTCTTTTAAAAAAAAAAGTGTGTCTATATTCTAGCCAGATCCCATCTTTGGATGTGATCCTTTGCTAGAGGAGCCATGTTGCCAGGTTAAAATTTCTCTACAGGTTTATAAGACATTGAACATCTACTAACTACACATTGGCTGACTCTTTTGAATAGCGTAACAAAATAATATCATCATATGACTGCCCTAGTTCACTTTTTCTGTTTTTGTAATAAAACAATGACCCAACCAATGTCAGGGAGATTAGAGTCTATTTGACTTATACTTCCACATCATTGGCTGTCGCTGAGGAATTGTCAGGGCAGAAACTCAAGGCAGAAAAGTGGAGCAGCAATCAACAGAGGAATGCTTGCTCCCTCTAGCTTGCTCAGCTGCCTTTATAGAACTGAGAACCTGATGCCTGGTGATGACATGACCAACAGTGGACTGGATCCTTCTACATGAATTAACAACTCAGATGCTACACAGACATGCCCATAAACCAATCCAACAGAAGCAATTCCCCATATGGGGTTCTCCCTTCCCAAATGTGTCAACTTGACAGTTAGAGCTAACTATAACTCATGGTCTAAAGGCAAGATAGAATCATAAGTATGTGTCCACTTCTTTAAGGTCTTAAAAGTAGCTGCCACAATGGAGGAAAAAAGTCCCTTTATCAAAGTGATCAAAGTATTAGAGAAAGAGTATCTGCATGCAATAATTAAAACTGATCTTTAAAGGTATGTGTATGTATATATGTATTATGAGTGTGTGCATGCATCTGCCTATGTATATGTATGCCACATACATGCAAGTTACTACAGAAGAAGGGATCAGGTTCCCTGGAACTAGAGTCACAGTCCATTGTGAGCTGCCTAATGTGGGTGCTGGAAAATAAACCTGGGTCTTCCAACTGTTCTTAACTGCTGAGCCATCTTGCCAGCACCCCAAGATAATTTTAATATTTTAACAAATATGTTCTCTTATACTTCAGGATTTTGTTAATTTACCAATCTGATTATCTGCTCTGTTTAACACATCCTTAGAGACAAAAAAATGCTACCTGCATGTATTCTATTCCACTTTCAATGAAGAATATTTTTACTGGTGAGAACCATTTTATTCTTTGTTCTCTTACCATCCAAATATGATGAAACACATAGTCATAAGAAATTTTGTCTAAAAACTTTATTGAAGAAAAACTGTAACATCAGCCTTCAGGTACAATCTAGAAGATTCTAGAATCTAGAAGAAGTGCTGTTAAGGCACTCTGACGTCATTTGTCAGTATCCTGGCGCTATTGAAACACAAAACACAACAGAAACAATTAGTGATATTTAACACATATTATGCCTGCTCCTGCCAATAACCTTTAGATAATGTCAGAAAATGGTGAAGGCTCATTGGTTTTCATGGTCATGTCTGTAAGGTGAAGGACAGGCTGTTCCATGGATAAGTTGCATGAAAAGAGGCAGAGGACATAGGCTCACTTGCTCTCTGGAGTTCAAGTTCTTGATCACTGTTGCCAACAGCCCTGCTCCATAGCAGAGCCCTTGGGTCAACGCCATATCCTGCAGGAGTTGTCCTTGCTGCCTGAGGAAACAAATTGCATGATCATTTTTTCCTTATCTAACAGGTGGACTTTCTCCTGGTCATGCAGCCAAGTGTGAAATGTGAGGCTTTCCAAATGATGACCAGGAAGTCATGCAATTGCTGAATTGCTGAAAACATTCAATCCATATTCTTTTCCCTACATGTTAGCACTTTAGCAAACAAACAAAAAAAAATCCAAGAAAAAAAATCAAATTAATAATACATATCTTCAGGACTATAAAACCATCTGTGGAAAATGATGGTCCTGAATTATTTTGGTTATTGGCATACACTACCATCAGCTGGGCAGTAACCATTAGGTCCATGGATGGCTAGAGTAACTAGCTAGGCAGGTTTCTAAAAGGCTACCTTACCTAGAGCAACAGAATTAAAAGTCAAAAAAGCTTACTGTCAGTGGCAGAACACACTCTTGTGAATCCTGGTGCAACTAGGGGGACCTGGCACAGTGGCTAATACCTCCAATCCTACCACTGGGAGGCTATTGAAGAAGGATTCCTGCAAGTCTGCGGCCAGTCTGCACTGCATAGCAAGCTAAGGCCATCCAGGGGTACCTATCAAGACTCTTGTCTCAAAACGCATTTTTAATAATGCCAAACAAAAAAATTAATTCAGTAATGATAGTAAAATGAAATTCCAATATAAACCAAGCACCATGGAAAACTGAGCCGAGGTCAACTGTGAACTCCTTTTAGCATCCTTCTAAAATTCTACTAGCTACCTTTAAAGGAAAACCAGGTAGGTGCTTGATGTGTATTCCTCCCATACCTGTAATGACTATATTCCCTTTATAGTTGAAAGCACATGAAAATATTTCATCAGTGTGCCCCTCAAGGACCTGGAGGCACTGGCCAGTCTGAACATCCCAGATTCTGGCTGTCTTATCAGAGCTGCCCGTCAGGAGCCGGTTTCCTTGGGGATTGAAGGAGATCTGCAAAGTAGCAAAAGAGGTGATAACAGGTTGAGTCTGGGTTAACAATAGAGTTCCATCATCAGAAGGAGGGCTGAGCACACACCTTCAATCTGAGCTAGAATTTATTTTTAGAACGATTTCTTCCTGGTGGGAAAAACATAGGGACTAGTGTCTGAAAGTTGAAACTTAGATACTAATGTTTCACTTTCTCTCTGTCTCTCTGTCTCTCCCTCTCTCTCTCTCTCTCTCTCTCTCTCTCTCTCACACACACACACACACACACACACACACACACACACACACTCACACATACTCCTAACCATAAAAGACCAAAGCATCTGTATACTTTGAGTATTCCTCAACAGTTTTTCCCCAAAGACTCACTGGTTTTCTCCTCAGCCATGACACAGGCAAAACCAGTTGGTAGATGAAGAGAAAGCAGACTAGATCTGTAATATCTAATGTCACCTCTGCAACACAATGTTCTGTCACTCTGTCCTCCATCTCTGCCACAGAAAGAGCAGATTCCCAGGGCAGGACTGCAAGAGGATTTTCATCCTTTAACACTCAAAATGCATCACTTTCAGATAATACATTTGGATACTTTCTGAGGGCCAGGCGTTCTTCTTCAGTATCCAAGTGGCAGAGGGACCTGCTGCTGGCCCTTGTATTCCTCTGGTAAGTCCCAGTTAGAGACCCTCTATATTTATCACTAGACAATGAGTGGAGCGGCTTCCACTGGAGATGAAGGTATGAGGAGGGTAGAGCTGTGTCTACCAAATGTGTAGCACAGGAGAATCTCTCAAAAGTTATCCCGTTGAAACTCACTGAGACATACACAAAATCAGAATAGGACTGATTGTAAATAGGAAGGGGACCCACAAGAGGAAGCAGGACAGGAGAGTGGAGTGGGGATAGATATGGTTGCAATACATTATACACATGTAAGAAGATGTCACGATAAATCTACTATTGCACATACTGAATATAACCTGACCTGATGTTTTAAGTGTTCCATGAATTAATAAATGAAATACTAAATGTTTTAAGTTTGTGCTCCTTATAAATATTGCCATACAGTAATTTAATGAGCAATCTATTCCAATTTTCCTTATTGACACATGGTCACAAAACAAGCATGTACTCACTGGGGAGAATATCCATCATGATGGTGGCTCCTTAGCTAGACACTCAGGGATATGGCCCAGGCTCCCCTTCCATGCCCTACCTCCCACATCCTCCTGCCACCCCCTTATCTCTCAGTCCATGAAGTGGTCAGTAGCACCCAATGGCATAGATACCAGCCCTTACCATGGGGCAAGGGCCAGCAGCAACAGGGACAAAAGATGGAGGGATGGGAAGACACATGGGCAATGTTGAAGTCTGACTATAACCTTTGGAGTTCAGAAGTAGTCACGTTGTTATTTCATAAAGAAGGGACAGATAAGAGCTCACCTATAAAACTATTTGGGCTGATCTGGGAAGCAAGAGCCCCCTGTCCCAGCATACTCTGCTATGTTCTGGGGACATAAACAAACATCATGTTCTGTGAGGATTCTAAAACCTGTTCAATAAAACCCTAAGATAAAGCCTTGGAGTTTCAAAATGGGTTATTTTATACTTTGTTAAATATTTCGAAACATCACTCCCTCCATTATATCTAATGCACAGATCCCCGGAGGCACCATATGCTCTTTTGCATAATACAAACTTGAATGTTTACTAGAGCTACAGAAAAGCACTTTACAAACTCCTTAAATTGCTGAGTTGGGTATTTTCAGCTAATTAAATATTTGCTGATTTTGAAAAGAATACTGTTTTATGCTTTTTAAAGTGTTTAGACAATTTTTTTTTATTTTTGCTGAGTCAGACAGGACATGCTTAAAAATAAAGGCTTAGATGGTTGAGTTTTAGAGCAGGATAATACAATTAAAGAGATTTAGTATCTTGGTCCCAATACATCTGCTTGGGGAGTGGGGAGGGGGGTAAGGTTGCTTGAGTCAGGGAACCATTTTGAGCCAAGGATGAACTCCTGCTCCTTCTGTCTCTACCTCCAAGGGGCTGCAATCACAAGCATATGTCACCAGATCCAGCTAACACCTCTCAGATGTAAAGATTCTAGGTTCTATGTCACCACCACTAGGTGTAGCTCTAAAGGAAGATTAACTGAAATTCCTGGATTCATAAGTCAACTGTGCATAGGTGAAGTCTAACCTGATTCATTCACAGCTTTGCTGTCCAACAGGAAGCCCACGATTGGAAACAGATGGAGGAAAGACAGTGAGCAGATAGGAATTTATGTAATGGTAGGCATTTAATGCTACTTTTGAGAGATCAGCTCTTTTGGGTTCAGACTCCATCTTAGAGAACCTGGCCTATGGTTGTCCTCAAGTTAACTAATAGAGCAGTCCCTAGCACCAGTTTCCAGGTTACCCCTGAAGAAGACCTGTATCTAACATAAGTTTCTAGTTTACCCACCAAGACCAGTTTTCAGGATACTCCCCAACAAATCTGCACCTCCAGGTTACAAGCCTGCCCCTAGCACTTCACTACCTAACAACCACCAATCAGTAGAAATGCAGAAGTTGAGTTTATGGTTTGGCTCCCAGTACCAGCCAATTGTGTTAAAGGCCATAATGACTAGCCCAATCAGATGTGTACCAGGCTAGATACCTCCTTCTTGCCTCTATAAATACCTGCTTAAAATTAGACATGGGGCTACACCCTCCTGTCCTGTTGTGTCAGTGACAATGGTGTGGCCCAGGCTCAAACTTGTAAATAAAGAGACACTAATGTGATTGTATCAGAATCAGCTCCTGGGTGGTCTTTTGGAGTTCATGAATGCTCCCTGGCATAACACTTTAAGTGGAAATTCATCTTAAAATGATGATAGAGACATGATATAAAAATTCTGCAATGATGTGCCTTCTTGGCCATTCACACTGAATACCATTTTCAACTCAACAAGGGCTCATCTGCATATCATTCTGTCCACTTCACTTTCACATAATACCATTTTCAACTCAACAAGGGCTCATCTGCATATCATTCTGTCCACTTCACTTGGCTTTATTTGAGTTCTCTCTACCTCAATCCATTTAACTGTCAGAAACATTACTTCATTGCCTGACCCATATTAATATGTTGGATATTTTGAAGGTACACTGTGATATGTTAGCTCAGAGGGTTAATTTGTAATCTCTACTATCATAATTTTTTTATAGTAAACACTCTGCTTCAAATGAGATGTTAAGTCACCTTTGAGATTTCTCCTTCATGGCCTTCCAGTTTGGTTACACACTTTCTTGTGGTTGCATTGTAAACTCTTGCCGTTCCTTTTGGAGAGAGATGGGAATATACATTAGTAGATCTGAATTGCAGAACTTCGTGATACCTAAAAGTCTATCCTCTAACAAATGAGCTCTGGACTGTTTGTTCTTCTTATGTCAAAAGCCATACCCAACCCTCTAAATGCAGAAGAGGCTGGACATGACTTGCTATCTGTCTCTTACATTGTTGGAAGAGATCATGGGCTCCCAAATATAAGAAGGGGTGATATATGAAATAAGAAAAGAAGATGAAGTAGATAAAACGATTTTAAATGCCATCTTCAAATTGGTATGATTACAAACATAAAACATACAGGTAGGATGGTTCAAAACCCAGTAACACCAGTTTCCCCAGAAATGTGGGACAACTTAAAAAGCAAGGCTAGAACCTGAAATTAAGTATGTGATACCCAGATTCCCCATGATATCATAGCTATGTACAAGACAGGATGAGAGTGAACTTAGAAACCAGATTGCTAAGTCCACATCCCACCTCCATAACTTCCTAAGGCTGTACCTGACACAAAAGTAGCTACTTTAGTCTCTCTCAGCTCTGAAGTGGGGACAGCAATTATTCCAGCCTCTGTTAATTACCTTTTGCTGTGCAACAAACTAACTATTCGGAGATACATACATGAGATAAATAAATATCATCTTAATGCTTTTTAGGAATCAGAAGAGGTTTATAGAATACTCCAAAAGAAGGAGAGATTATTCTGAAACAATGCTTTCTAGAACAATGAAAGAACAGAATTGATAGTAGAATAAACAGCAGGTAACAAGGAAATAAAAACTAGAATTGAACGTTAGGAAACTCTTCACACACACTCACTCCCAGCCTGCTGATCCACCAGCCCTGTCCCCAGTGGCTGCATGACTTCCAATATTCTAAGCAATCTAACATTTTATAGAATAAATATGTATGAAGGATTATGTCCTGTATTGCTTCCCATAACTTAACTTCAGGGGAACTATGTTGAATTATCCATAGTAAGATAAGATACAACATAAAATCAGAGAGAGAGAGAGGTTTCAAGGGCATGATGTAGGTGCCAGTGTACATTATGTGTGCTTATCAGGAAAGAGGAAAATTATGTAGCATTTCACATGATTCTAAAAACTGTGACCCAGGATAGAGCTTGTCATCATGCGTGTAGACAGAGGCAGCTATACTGAAATACAAGCTAATGCAGTAGTGGGGTGAAGTATCATACAACTTTATAAAATGTCACCAAGGACAGGACCCAGCCTAGCCCACCAATGTTTACTATGGGGGTATGCCATATGTATAGAGTCACACATTCTCAAGGATATGCTATTCATTCTCTATGGTAGCTTAAGAAGATTGTTTAAGCGCTTATTTTATTTTTAATTATATATATTTGTGTGTTTCTGTGTAGATAGGTACCACGGGTAAGTGAAAAATGGAAGAGTATATTGTATCGAATGGAATTGAAGGTGCGTGGTCAGTTGTCGGTCACCCAACATGATTGCTGGGAACCAAATTTAGATCCATGAGAGCAGCAAGCACTCTTAGACACTAAGCCATCTCAGCAGCCCATCTTATGCAGATTCTAAAGTGATAAAAAGGATATGCTACTGAGCCACATGTAACATCACTAACTAGTGCAGCATAGTGAGGTAGCAGACAAGATGTGAAACACAATATACATAGAAAGTGTAGCCTCACTGAGGCTTCAAGGACATGGCATAGTTAGTACAGTGTTACATATGATCCCCAGGGAGGAAAAAAACAGACATTTTGTTGCATAATATATGGTACCAGAAGCTGTCACTGAAATAACATATCCACATGTGTGGTTATGCATTGTATTGTATGACAGAATGCATGAAGGAAAGTGTCACTCATATCCATAGCATTACATATGCTTGAAAGAAATGCCATGACTTATTGAAGAATCAAAGTTGGATGTGGTGCTCAGACGTCACCTTCATGAGATGGTAAAGAGATATATGGTGTCAGCATACAGAGCATCGGAATAAACTCAGTAAAAAGCTGTGGGATGTTTCACCCCACTACTTTCAAAGTTCAAACTACAGAAACTGGTATAGTCAGTGAGACTGTCTAAATATGGTGTAATGCCAGAAATGGGCTTTAGGAGAGAAGAAGAAACAGTATGATGTAATATGGGAACCCTAGGGATATGGAATTTATATAATATATAAAGGTATTAAAGGTATAATACAGAAAAGAGAAAGCATGGTACCTAGATAAATAGATAAAACACACATAGTATCATATTGCATTTATCCAAGAAGGCCAAAAACTCATAGTATATACTATACATGATCATATATTATACATAGCATATATGTGTGTGTGTGTATACACACATATATATACTATACATACATAGCAAGGTACCACACATGACACATACATGCTTATATATGTTACTCGTTAATCAGCAGATGGCATAGATATGATACATTTTAATACGGTGTCATAGAAGATACAGGTATAATACTTTTATCGTAAGTAGATATCAAGGATATGTAACATATGACATTCCACCAATGTGTTTTCCAAGGAGATGATAAGATAGTATCTCAAGTCATATTCAAGGCATTGGATCTAACATAAGATATCATAATTCCTGGAACATAGGAAGATCAGACAGACACAAAGAATCACCAGATAATAATTTGGGATATGGAGACACAACCTAGTACCATATGTGGCCATCAAAAAGATAACAGAGACAGTGCATGACACCCACTTTCTGAATATCAGGCACATACAGTAAAGATGTCTGTGTGCTGATAAAGGATATAACACAATATAATATGAGGCCTGGCTATAAAAGGAATGTCAAAAGCACAGTACATAAGCATAAGGAATGATTCATCTTAGTATACCAAGCATCAGAAAGATGATATTGGCCCAGTAAATACTAATGGTTTTGTTTGTTTGTCTGATTGGTTGGTTGGTTGGTTGGTTGGTTGGTTGGTTGGTTGGTTGACTGGCTTTTTGAGATAGGGTCTCACTATGTAGTCATAGCTATTCTGGAAGTCACTATGTAAACCAGGCTGGCCTGGAACTCACAGCAATCTGCCAGCCTCTGAGCTCTTTCTCTACCTCCTGCTCACAACCTTTGTTCAAAGTTATAGAACTATATTATGAAAAGTAATATTTCAATGGGTGATTTTATGATATTGATTTTATTCATTCAGATTTCTAAACTTACACAGTATGGTAGTATTAAGTGAAGATGGGTCCTGTGAGACTTAAGACTTTATTATTAACTAAGGAAGGAATATGACCACCAACAAAGGAGGACAGAGAAGCAGGTAAAGAACTAAAATCATTTCAAAAGATAGCAATTGATTAACTTTTCTTTCCTGTTAACAATATTTTCTTTATACCACAGTATAGAGGACTGTGAAGTCTTAGCCAAAAATAATAGAGATAGATCACAAATAGAGTTCAGGAGAGGCTCACTCATGTGGCTCCCACCCCATTCCAACTGGAGAAATGAAATGTCACATTGATATGGGTATGGGAAGCAATGAGCTCACACTTCTGCTTACTCCATATATGGAAGCTACTGCAGTAAAATTTAAAAGCAAAAGCTAGAAAATATGTTACAAATCACAAAATATATTACTATATATTACATCTTGCTGCACATAACAAGTTCCCCAAGGTTTGTGGAGTTAAAGATGTTTTTATTACTTAATAGTTACTGTATGAAGAACTCAGGAGAGGAGCTTTGCTAGGTAAGGGGTTTTTGTTTTGTTTTGTTTTGTTTGTTTGTTTGTTTTTTGCTCAGATTAAAACAGTGTGCCACCATGCCCAACTGAAATATGATTTTTATGGTTACCCAAAAGAAGAAGCAAGTACATAGTGACATCACATATGATGTTTAAGTTCATGATTAATACATAGGGTAGAATATATGGATATTGAAAATCATATAATGTCATCATACATCATTATCAAAAAGGGTGAAAGTAGAGTTTCCAGGCCTGCAAAGCTTTTGGAGATGTGAATGGCAAGGCATTACAGATTTGTCACAATAGGTCATAGTAAGACCATGCCATAACATGAAATATAAATATAAGGCACACCGTGTTTTATCATATGTTTTGTCATGTATATGGATAGACATTATTCTGTGACACCAGGGAGTTTTAACCATACGTAGCAAATTTACACATGGCTATCAAAGAGGAAAGATAGTCAGACTTCAGTGCCACGTCTAGTATTTTAACGTGTATAACTACAGTGTGACATCATGCAGAGTTGTCATACATGTTACCTACAGAATGGAATCATGCATAATTATAAATGATTATGAAGATATACAATGTCATATAATTGGGAAGTAGATGACATATTATTAATACAGCATTGTGTATGATATTAAAGATTACACAAGCATTGTGCATAGCTGATACAGTCAGTGCAATAATAAACCCAGGTGCAAAAGAGATGATACATATATAGTATATTACCATTATTCAATGGATAGTGTGACATTGAGATTATCTATACTAAGCACAGAGTAAGACATTGTCAATATAGATAATATATCTATATAGCAATCCCTATATATGTAGCCATATATAGAGTATGATTTTTGGCAGGAACATATAGAATAAGATATTATCAGTAAGCATCATGTAGTTTTATATATATATGTGTGTGTGTGTGTGTGTGTGTGTGTGTGTGTGTGTGTGTGTGTGTGTGTGTGTATGTGTATATATATACATATGCATCAGGGATGGAAAGATGGCTCAGCAGTTAAGAGCACTGACTGCTCTTCCAAAGGTCCTGAATTCAAATCCCAGCAACCACATGGTGGTTCCTGTAGCTGCCTGCAGCCACACTAACTGGGTTCCTGAGTGGGAGGCAGGAGCTGTATGGGAGAGAACAGCGAGAGGAATAATGAGACTAAGACAGATTTCCAATCAAGGCCCTATATCTTTCCTCTCTCTTTACTGCTTGTAAGATTTAAGTCTGCCAGCCGGGCGTGGTGGTGCATGCCTTTAATCCCAGCACTCAGGAGGCAGAGGCAGGTGGATTTCTGAGTTCAAGGCCAGCCTGGTCTACAAAGTGAGTTCCAGGACAGCCAGGACAGCCAGAGAAACCCTGTCTCGAAAAACCAAACAAAACGAAACAAACAAAAAAAAGATTTAAGTCTGCCTATGAAGGTAATTCTTAGAGGAGCAATTCTCAGCTTTGGTTTTCGTGGTATAATTCAGGAACAGGTGTGTGATAGATGAGTGCTGTACAACTAAGGCACACCCTTTGCCCTATGCCTTTTATTTAACAAGTAGACAGAGTGGAGGTTTTCTAGTTTAGGATTATGATGAGTGACATTTGGCAAATACATGCAATGTCAGAACAAGGCTCTTATAAGCTAAAACTTTTTACCTTGATAAATTAAGATTTCAGTAAGACTAATAGATTTTCCAGGCTACTGAACAAAACTGTGGCCTTCTAGCCTCCCTTTTCCTATGAATGATATCTTATTTTCTCATGCTAAGAGTCTGCTACAGCTTGTGCAGAAAAGGGTACAGGTCATCTCCCTCAGAACTATCAGGACCTTGACATGAAAAACCTCTGTTAAGAATCATGAGGACAAGTCTTTTAAAAATTGGAGTTGTATAGGACATTAGATGAAAACTACTTTAGTTATGAACTTTAAGATGATAATATATTCTCAGATATAGCACAGAAGAGACACTACACAAATTATGACCAAAAGTTATGATAGAAAAGAGCTTTTGACTGAAGTAGAGAAAGAGTATAAAAACATACAAAAGGAAAACAAGTTGGGAGTTGTACTGGCTAGTTTTGTATCAACTTGACACAGCTGGAGTTATCACAGAGAAAGGAGCTTCAGTTGAGGAAATGCCTCCATGAAATCCAACTGTAAGGCATTTTCTCAATTAGCGATCAAGGGGCAAAGGCCCCTTGTGGGTGGGACCATCTCTGGGCTGGTAGTCTTGGTTCTATAAGAGAGCAGGCTGAGCAAGCCAGTAAAGAACATCCCTCCATGGCCTCTGCATCAGCTCCTGATTCCTGACCTGCCTGAGTTCCAGTCCTGACTTCCTTGGTGATGAACAGCAGTATGGAAGTGTAAGCCGAATAAACCCTTTCCTCCCCAACTTGCTTCTTGGTCATGATGTTTGTGCAGGAACAGAAACCCTAAGACAGGAGTAAGGAACAGACAGGGTCACTGGGCTTTAGTCACACCCAGGTTTCTTTGAGCTTCCAAAAGCTTTTCTTTCGTGGTTCACAACCATCCATAATGAGATCTGATGCCCTCTTCTGGGGTGTCTGAAGACAACTGTAGTGTACTTAAATAAATAAATCTTTGGGCCAGAGTGAGTGGGGCTAGAGCAAGTGGGACTGGAGCCAGTGAGACCAGAGTGAACGGGCTGGAGAAAGCTGTCTGAAGACAGCTACAGTGCACTTACATAGAATAAATAAATCATATAGAGTAAGAAATTGCCAGTAGACCTCATGTGTATATGTATATATGTGTGCATGTGTGTATT
Source organism: Mus musculus (assembly GCF_000001635.26). Classification (NCBI taxonomy): domain Eukaryota; kingdom Metazoa; phylum Chordata; class Mammalia; order Rodentia; family Muridae; genus Mus; species Mus musculus. The sequence continues at coordinate 83,199,363 of NC_000067.6, read as the reverse complement.
GCAAGCATCATAAGGTAGATAAATATGGCAAGTAACCTTACATAAATTTCAAGAATTTTAAAATTTTACTGTAGTGTCAGAGGTGTTTTTTTAACACATGACTCTTGACATACTGTGGCATAGACATGCTCACCCAGAAAATGTGGCTGACATTGTGGATTCTTGTGACTGATTATCAGTGAGATGACAATGTCCTATCATTTGTGGCTAGAACAGAAGGGGCATGAATTCACATGTAATGTTCTTAGATGTCATTCATACAGTCTGAGGACTATGGGTGGTGTTCAAGAAGACAAAACACAGAGTGATACCACATGTAGGCATTTGTGTAACTGTTCAGTGTAAAGCACTCAATCCTATAGCACCATTTGTAGTTAACAAGTGGCATTACATGGTGACCAGATCAATGGTACAAAATCAAAATGAGAACTTGGGGTTTCAAAAACATGAATGGTCATCATATGATTTCTATTTGCCTATGAACAAGGTAACGAAAGTATGCTATAGAATATGTTTTTCACAAGAATTTGACATGCATGGTGGAACAACATATTATTTATAAGGAAATAATACAGTTTAATATAATAATATCAATAGTGGCCAAGTTGATAATTCCAACAGAATCAAGTATTGTACACAATCTTGTGCACAAAGAGATGATTGTGAACATGGCACTATTATGTATGGAAAACATCAAGGTCTGCACAGACATGTGTGACTCCATCAAGGAGGTGACACAGTCAATGCAAAACATTACATGTGACTATCAAGAACTCAACATGGATCCAGGATTTGTGACACAGTCAGCAATGCCCACTATGCAGAGACCAAGGCAGGAAGATCACAAGGTCAGGCCATCGGGGATACAGAGTAAGTTCAAGTCCAATCTGGACGAGTTACAAAGATCCTAGCTTAAAATAAAACTGATGGGATATAACTCTGTGGGAAAATGTTGTTGACCTCACACTAAACTCTATATTCAATATCCCAATAACACACATAGGAAAACAATGCATCATGGACACACTGTGGTTACATACATGAAGTTAAGGCACATGTTTCAGCCACAGCAGGCTCTTGGGCAGATGGAGCATGGTATAGAGTTAGGCACATTTCCAAGGAAACATAACTCCTCCATAGCTTTAATGTGTCAAATGACTTACCATCGGCAGAAGCTGTTGCGATAAGTTTTCCAGTATAATCAAAGCAGCTGTCTAGGATCTCATCGTCATGGCCTGTTAAGGTTGCTACATATTTCCCACTTGTAGCATCCCACAACTGAAATTAGGAAAAATAGAAATCACCAACTAAGCAACTGAACTCCTCTGCAGAGTGGGAGAGACACACAGTGATCTTCAATACAAGTGAGTCTTGCCAAACAACTGTGTTGTAAAAGACACACAATTCTTTCTAATCAGTTCATTCCACTGTATGACCTAAGACCACAGATAACCATCTGGTCACAGAAAAATCATAGCAGACATTTAGATTTTTCTACAATATTAAGGAAATAAAAAAACATCCCAAGTGATATTGCTTCAGGTACCAGCATGATGGAATCTTTTTTATAACAAATATGATGAGGGCCTTGATCCAAAACTATGAGGACAGAAAATTAAAAATATGCCATGAGATTGAAGGTTTTATGTATAAAATTGAGTGGCAGGTGGTTTCGGCCTCTCAGTAATTACTTTTGAAGTTAAGAGGCTCAATAACAGGAAGAAACTTATTTGTGGTTTCTTGAGGGCTCTGCCCATATGAAATATGCATACAAAATAAACACTGGGACACTGGGTAAAATTAATGTGGTTTTTCAAACAAGACCGTCACTGCTTTTCATGCAATTAAAATCATTTTAACACTTCATGTTTCCTTCAAACTATGGAAACTGGAAACTTAAAATAAAAGTTAGAAATTATTATTTATAAATTAATGTTTAACCGTATGCCCTCTTGGAAGTCTGTTAGTTATTTTGATGAATACCTGACACAATATAGAGGATAGAGACACCTTACAAAGCAAGGCTGACTCTGAGCTCACCATGCAGGTCTTGTCCATGGAGCCTGTTAGTATTAGAGAGCAATCCCAATTGAACAAGGCGCTGCTGATCTCAGCACAGTGACCAATTAAAGTGTGCACCTTCCTGCAAGACAGAAATCGTCACCACTGGTAAAAGATATCGTCCTGGTTTCACTTCTGCTGTGACAAACCACCCTGAAGAAAACACTATAAGAGAAGGGCTTTATTCACTCATTCCAGGTGATAGCCTGTTATCTCAGGGAAGCCAAGGACTCAAAGAGCTGGCCACCTCTCTAAGAGAAGCAAGCACACCCGATGATACCCACTTGATTCTGCTTCAGCTCAGATGCTTTCTTCATTCTTAAACCAGCTAGGGACCACCCCAGGAAAGGATGCTGCTCACATGCAGGGTGGATCTTCCCACCTTAATTAACAATCAACATCATCTCCCACAGGAGTGCACACAGGCCACCCTTATCTGAATAATTCCTCAGAATCTCCCTTCCCAGGTGACTCTAGGTCAGGGGTTCTCAACTTGTGGATATCGAGCCTTTTGGTAATCTTCTACCTCCAAAAATATTTATGGTACAATTCATAACAGTAGCAAATTATAGTTACAAAGTAACCATGAAAATAATTTTATGCTTGGGGTCACCACAAATCAAGGAACTGTATTAAAGTGTCATAGCATTGAGAAGGTTGAGAAGCACTGCTCTAGGTCAGGTTAACAATAAAAACTACCACGGGTGCTTTTACTACAGCATATGCACATATGGTCAAGCCCAGTTGTGTGAACTAAATTTTAGTATTTACAAAATTACATTTTTGGTAATGAAGCGAAAACAGCTCTGCTATTACTCAAAAGGAGAACACTAATTTCCATAAAGCTATACAAAAGTTTTAAGCCATCAAAGATATTGTGACTGAGGCTGGAGAGATGGCTCAACACTTAAGAGCACTCACTGTCTCCAGAAGATCCATGCTGGGTTTCCAGCAACCATGTCAACTAACAACCACCTGCAACCAGTTCCAGGAGATCTCATGTCCTCTCAGGACTTCCTGGGCCCAGACAGGCATGGGCTGGCTGCACATGTTATGAATGCAAAAGAAACCCATATACATAAAGCTTTGCTTTAAGAGGTAATATGACTATGCCTGACTTAATTCAGTCCCAGACAGTTTCTGGTTTGATCTGTAACATATTGTATCATGTGTTCATATGGGGTACACACATTACAGTGTACCCCATAAAATTGTACAATTATCACATATCACATATAACTTTGAAAAACAGTGTTTAAGGAGATGGAGATGTGAACTAGTCTGTTTTCATCATTTAACGGTTTATTATGCTTTGTACTATCTCATTATACATATAAATATGTACTGTTAAAAATTTGATGCGTTCTGGAGGGTTGCCCCAACCTCCTATTTCCCGAAGTTGCCTGTTTCCATTCTTTCTGCTGACCTTCAGGGCTTCAGTCCTTTTCCCACACACAATACAAGATCAGATTCCCCTTTTACCCCCAATCCCCCCCATCCACTTTCTTTCCAAGGTCCCTCCCCCACTCCCCATCTGTGATTACTTTCTTCTCTCTCCCAAGTGGGACTTGGAGAGAGAGGTATCCTCACTTGGGCACTTCAGCTTGTTGACCTTTTTTAGTTGTGTGGACTGTATCTTGAGAATTATGTACCTTTTTTGGCTAATATCCACTTATTAGTGAGTACATACCATGCATGTCTTTTTGGGTCTGAGTTACCTCACTCAGGGCAGTATTTTCTAGTTCCATCCATTTGCCTGCAAACGTCAGGATGTCCTCATTCTTAATAGCTGAGTAGTATTCCATTGTGTAAATGAACCACATTTTCTGTATCCATTCTTCTGTTGTAAGACATCTAGCTTGTTTCCAGCTTCTAGCTATCACAAATAAGGCCGCTATGAACATAGTGGAACACGTGCTCCTATGGCATGGTGGGGCATCTTTTGAGTATATTACCAAGAGTGGTATAGCTGGGTCTTCAGGTAGATTTATTGCCAATTTTCTGAGGAATCTCCAGATTGATTTCCAGAGTGGTTGTACCAGTTTGCAATCCCACCAGCAGTGGAAGAGTGTTCCTCTTTCTCCACATCCTCTCCAACATGTGTTTTGATCTTAGCCATTCTCATTGGTGTAAGGTGGAATCTCAGGGTCATTTTGATTTGCATTTCTCTGAGCACTAAGGACTTTGAACATTCTTTAGGTGCTTCTCAGCCATTCAAGATTCCTCAGTTGTGATTCTCAGTTTAATTCTATACCCCATTTTTTGATTGAGTTGTTTGGGTTTTTTTTGTTTGTTTGTTTGTTTTGTTTTTGTTTTTTTGTTTGTTTGTTTTGGTTTTTTTTTTTTTTTTGGTGATTCACTTCTTGAGTTCTTTATATATTTTGGATATTAGCCCTGTATTGGATGTGGGGTTAGTGAAGATTTTTTTCCCCAATCTGTAGGTTACCGATTTGTCTTATTGGCTAAGTCTTTTGCCTTAGAGAAGCTTTCCAGTTTCATGAAGTCCCATTTATCAGTTATTGACCTTAGAGCCTGAGCCACTGGAATTCTGTTTAGGAAATTTCCCCCTGTGCCAATGAGTTCAAAGCTCTTTCCCACTTTTTCTTCTATTAGATTCCGTGTATCTGGTTTTATGTTGAGGTCCTTGATCCTCCAGAATGCATCAGAGACCTGGGAGGTGAGAGATTCTCAAGACTCAAATGGAGGGATCTTAGATGAAATGCCTGACAGTAGGGAGAGGAAACTTATAGACCTCACCTCCAGCAAGAAGACAGGACATCAAGTGAGGGATGAGGTTGCCATCCCATAGTCACTCTGACCCATAATTTTTCCTGTCTGAAAGAATTATAGGGATCGAAATGAAGAGAAGCCTGAGGAAAAGAAGGTCCAGTGAGCCCAAAGTGAGATCCAGCTCAAGGGAGGTCCCAAGGCCTGACACTATTTCTGAGGCTATGGAGCACTCACAAAAAAAAAAAAAAAAAACAACAACAACAACCAAAAAAAACCTATGATGACTGCCCTCCAAAACACCCAACAATCCGCTGAAAGAGCTAGATGCAGATATTTCTACCAAACCAATGGACAGAAGCAGCTGACCCCTATTGATGAATTATGGAAGGCTGAAAGAAGCTGAGAAGAGATTTTCTGTAGGAGGGCCAGCAGCCTCAATCTGGACCCCCAAGATCTCTCAAACACTGGACCACCAAACAGGCAGCATACACCAGCTGATATGAGGCCCCCAAAACACATACAGTAGAGGACTTCCAGGTTTGTGTTTATTCAGAGATGATACACCTAACCCTCAAGAGACTGGAGGCCCCAGGGAATTTAGAGGTCAGGTAGGGTGGGGGTGGGAACATCCACGTGGAGACATGGGAATGAGTAGGAGGTATGTGATATGTAACAGTGATAAAATATGGAGGGTAAAACTAAAAACTTAAAATTTAAAAAGATTTTAAAATTCAAAAAATAAAAATAAAAAATTGAAACTATAACTTAAAATAACATTTTATAAAGGAATGGGTAATGATTCATAAAGGCATTCTAAAACTCTTGAAATGGTCATAAAATCGATGATTACAGCTAGGAAAGCAACTCAAATGGCAGAGTGCTGGTTTCCATAGTGTGAAGAACACTCCAGGATTAACCCCCAGAGGCTGGAGTCAGGTGCAGCAGCACAAGACTAGATTCCCAACACTCAGGAGGTGGAGGAAGGAGGATCAGACGTTCAAGGTCACCTGCAGCCTCAGAGAGAGTTGGTTTGGAGGCCAGCCTGAGCTATTTGAGACTCTGACTCCAAAAGGAATTAATTAGCTAACTAATCCATGGATGAAGGAAAACACATGAGTGGGTCCCAGAGGCCCATGGGCACTCAGGAGCTGTGCATCAAATGGTTGAAAACCCCATCCTCCCCTCATGCCTTGTGCAATATCTCTTGGATGGTAGCACTGGTAATGAATCCCTCTATCAAAATTCGGAGTCCAAGAGGCAAGTTTTCCAATGCAAATATGCTAATTTAGCTAACTTGTCAACAAAGTAAGGCCAACAAACATTAGAAAGGAAATTGAAGTTCTTGGGCTAAATTAAGTTTGGGAAATTAGCTATGAGTTTAAATTCATGATATTCAGCCTTAGCATAATAAGATGTCACTGAAACTTGATTATAAAATACATGGGACTAATAACAGCTACATAACCATAATCTCTATAACATTCTCCTCTATGTTGCTGCCTTGTATTGGGAAATCACTTATTTTGTTTATCAGAAATACACTAAAGAATCAAACAATGGGAACTGGAGAGATTGTTCATGGGTAAGAGCACTTGCTGCTCTTGCCAAGAACCCAAGTTCGGTTCCTCAGACCTACATGCTGGCTTTCAACCATGACAGTACCAGACAAATTGTGGTGCTCATACATACATGCAGGCAAATTACTAAAACACATTAAAGAAGTAATAATAAACCATGAGTTATACTCCTTCAGAATTTCAACCATGACCAGCTTGAGCAAGGATAAGCTAATACATAACACAAAACCTTCCTAACCACTGTCACAGGTCGAAAGTATCTAGAAAATTACCTTCCAGTACTAGCATCCCATACTACAACTGTGTGGTCAAAGGACCCTGTGATGATTCTGTCTCCTGAGGTGTCAAACGACAAGGAAATGATTTCTGCCAAATGACCCTGGAAAAAAGAGCAGATACAGTCATCTACATGTGTAGATAAGAGCACATAAATGAAGAGTACTTATGTAGTAGATAAGAGTATAGTATCATCTAAAAGATGGTAGAGAAGAGAGAGCTACAGAGAGCAACAGGAAATCCGGCTCGGCTCGGCTGGGCTTGGCTCAGCTGGAGCTGGAGCTGGAGCTGGAGCTGGAGCTGGAGCTGGAGCTGGAGCTGGAGCTGGAGCTGGAGCTGGAGCTGGAGCGAGCTGGAGCTGGAGCTGGGGCTGGGGCTGGGGCTGGGGCTGGGTTGGGAGGGACTGCACACATGCACCACTTTCTCTGCAAGGTGACAAGAAAGTTTGAGAGAACAGAATTCTGTGACATTTGCAGAGTAAATCAGCAAAGCTCGTTGCCTTGCACACTTCCATCAGGTTCATTGCAGAACAATGAACAAAGATGTAGGGCAGGACTGGGTTGTTTTATAAACAAAAAGAACAGGTTTGGGGAAACTAGAAGGGGCCTTTTACATTGTCTTGGAAAGAGTTAAACAGCCATTTTCATACAGACATGATAATAAGTGGTGGGCAAGAGACAAGAGTAGATGGGACAATCTAGTGACTTTAAAAAAGAAGAGACTCCTGTGATGGTGCGATGTGGAACTGGTCAATGGTAGGCGGTGACCATGACTGTCAGTGATCTGCCTCTCCCTCTTCACAAATCATGGTAACAAGCAAGACTGAAACCCACGAGCATCCTCTTTGTGGGTCATGCCCTGTGGCCTTTGTGCTCCCAGTTCCTTACCCTGCTTATTCAATGTAGCCCAGAATTCTAAGCTGAGCATGAAAGGGAAGGAAGAGAATGGATAATCTCAGAAAGAATCTTCTGGAATGGCTTTGCAATTCTGCGTCTTCCAAACACAGCTCCTACCCATTCTCTTTCAGCCGGATAGAGGAGGGGTGCTAAGATTATGTGATTTGCATAACTAAAAAATACAAAAACCTCTTTGGTTTCTCCAGCACTTTCACCTGATTCTTGTCCCAGTGTTCAGCAAGCCAGCAGTAACATCTCCCACAGTTTAAAAGCCAGTGGCTCAAAAACCTCTTCTCACACAGCCTTCATTTCATAGCAAAACTTAACTAATAATTAGCACAAACGATGGGCTTATCAGTGATACAGACATACGGTTAGAGTGACCACTTCCTCTCCATTCTGAATGTCCCATAATTTGGCTGTAGTATCCATACTTCCAGTAGCAACCACTGTACTTTGGGGGTTGAATGATAAACATACCTACAACACAAAACAAAAACAAAAACAAACAAACAAGCAAGCAAAACAGGGAACTTTGGAATCCTGACTCTTTGGACACTTAATTATACATGAAGACTCTTGAGATTCCCGTAGCAGATTTAGCAGATTCAGGTTTAGTACGTTCTGTGCGACCACACTAAGCCATCAACTGTGAGAAACCTGTTATCTCCAGGTAGATGCCTGGGCAATCTCCTCCTAAGGGGGGGGGGGGCATATTCTTCCTGTGCTACCTGCTCTGACACGGGCTCCCTTCACAGTTTGGAGAACACAGAATGAGAGCCGAAGCACAGCCCATCTCCTGCAGGTCTCAAGCTCTCTGTGTCCTTGCAGCTGTGATCACGGTCCTTCTGAGAATGCTTTCTGGTAGTTTTCTGTGGCTTCTGGCTTACCTTGTCAATTTCGTATTCTGGATGGCCTTCCTGGAGGCAGTCCTTCCAGTACCTCCAGATTCATGCCCTTGATCTTCCCATTAGCAACTGTGCCTATGGCTACATCTTCATCACCAAGTAGTCCATCTCTAGTTAAAATGCCTGAGTACTTTCATTGGCTTCCTCCATTGCCGTCCCTTCCTTGACCCAGGTATACCATCCATTTCCCTGATCCTCTGCCTTGTCTCCTGGTCTATCGTTACCATTCAACTGATCGTGCTGGAAGCATCAACACCTTCAGTATGTTCAACACTGTTACTCTTGATCTATCAAGTGCACTCTCCATGCAGATGTTAACTCTATCCAGCAAGAGCTTTCGGTCATCTACCCTCTCTGCCTCATCAACCAACCACACTCCTGTGGAACAGTCTATTAGAGACTGGCGAAGTTACTCTAAGGGCCTTCTTTCTTAAGTTGGGGGACCCATGTTATTAATGTACCACCTTCCTGTCCTTGTGATGTGGTAGAACAGTGACAAGCAGATGCTTATTACACGGTACCTTTCCTCGGTCTCTCTAATGCTCAAAAGTCATGTGACCTCCTCTTAGGCACAGAATTAAGGAAGGGCACTGGCAATGACATAAATTCCCAAACAAGGAATCACCTTGGAGTCCCCCTTCTTCATTACTCAAATCTATGTGGTAACCAAGTACCTCTCTCTCTGCTTCATTAACACTTCTCCCTGCCCCATCTGCCTTAGGACAGCCTTCATCATTGGATCACTTGATAGCAGTAAGATCCCCAACTACTTCAGGTCTTACCTGTCTCCCAATTCTCCTTTAGAATTCTAAAATAACAATACTACAATAATAATAATAACCTCAAAGAACCAAGTCTGGCATAACTCTCTCAGCTAGAAAGCCTCAAAGACATAGCATTCATTATTCACAAGATAAAGTCCAGAGACCCTAGTATGTCATGTAAGTCCCCTTAGATCCACCACATGACTTTTGCCTGCCTCTTCTGCTCCTTCGCTTCCACTTAATATTCTGGCTTTGGTACAGAGACGTGGTGTCATTAACTGGGGAAGCTGTGGATTCCAAGAGCCCATTGCCCTTCACCCTGGACCAGGTGTAGCAGGCAACTCAGCCAGTGTGTGGTACATCCATATTGCATATTCTATGCATGTCATCTCAGAGGTAGGGTCAGGTCTCTGGTCACAAAGAGCTACCTGAATACTAGGAAATGAACCCTGGGTGTGCAGCTCCGGGTGCAGAGGAATGTTGATCCCTATGTCTGGAAAGCACGAGCCACTTCGCTGTCATTCTTTCTGGACACCTTCCCTGACCAAGGATACTTGACCATCCCCACTCCTATAACGTAAGGTCCCACACACACTTCAGGTACAATAACCATGCATCTTTGAATGTATCTGATGATGAGTCTCCTCCTTCTGCTGAACTGAAACGTCCTGAATGACAAAACCATGTATCCACTTCTATCAGGCAAGCAGATGATGTATACAGATGTTTGGTTTTGGTTTTGGTTTTGTTTCTTTTGAGCCCAAGTTAGCTTAGAACTCCCTGTGTAGCCAAGAACGACCTTGATCTGATTCTCCTGCCTCCATCTCCAAGGCTCTGGGATTACGGGATGCCCTACCACTTCTAGCTTATGCAGTGCTCAGAATCAACCCATTGTGATGCTGCTGAGCAAGCACTTTACCAACTGAGCCATTTCACTAGCTCTCCATATGAGGTTAACGGTATCTATTTGATAGATGTTGTTGAGTATGAAATTGTATTACTGTCGTAATAGAAACCATATGCAAAAGAAAATGGTTTCCAAATTCTAAGGGACTGTGGTGACACAGCTGTTCTCTAAAGGAAAAGATCGCGTCTTTCTTCAACTTTGGCCAACTTACTTTCCCTAGCTGTGCCTCAAGACCAAATTTGCTCTTTAGGACCAAATGTAAGCTAATACACATCAAGGGCTTGAGAGCATCAGGAAGAGGCACTGCAGAGGAGTAGCCACAGCATCCAGAGTCTACACAGAACCTTAAACCCCGCAGCAGGCTCTCGTTGAATGAATGTGTTGTGAAGTTGAAGGAGGGTGACAACCAAGTTTGTTCCTAATCCAAGCAGCCTGTTTATTCTCCAGGGTCATCATGTGTTCCACAGGTGTCATTATCTCACTGTCATAAGGGTGGATACAGATGACGGGAGACAAGGGCATCCCCGTACGAAGAAATACTTATTTTGAGTTTTAGACAATGTGTACAAGTCTGAATCCTCTCAAAATGCACGAAATGATCAGCGTACACATTCCCCGTGCTACTGTGATGACCTCATCAACTCTCATTCAGACAATTCTCTAACAATAAACTAATGAAAATCAGAGAGCATGGCTGCCCGTCAAGCTTATATCCCAATCACGTGTTGCATGGCTACTGAGTCAATGAACGCTCTACTGTAACCATATCTTCAGTACTGAGAATTACATCTGTTCTGCTATGGATGATGCATGCAGACCCAAAGTACTGAGTCAAAGCTTCAATATTCAACATAAAAATGACCTCCACTCTTTTTTTTACAGGTACTTATCACTTTTATTTGTAACAAATTATTCCAAATGTTATCCCCTTTCCTAGTTCCCTTCCGAAAATCCCCATCCCCTCCCTTCTCCCCGTGCTCCCCAGCCCACCCACTCCCATTCCCTGACATTCTCCTATACTGGAACATAGAATCTTCACAAGGGCCTCTCCTCCCATGGATGACCGACTAGGCCATCCTACACTACATATGCAGCTAGAGCCACAAGTCCCACCATGTGTTTTCTTTCATTGGTGGTTTAGTCTCAAGGAGCTCTGGGGGTACTGGTTAGTTCATATGAGGTGGGATCCTTAAAGGAAAAGCATCATGAAGTAGGCTTTGGGATGTCAAATGTACTCACAATCTCTGCTGTGTGGCCCCTGAAGGTATGGTAACACTTTCCTGTCTCAGCACTCCAGAGTTTACAGGTCTTGTCAAAAGACCCCGTGGCAATTTTATCACTGAAAATTTTCAAAGTTTAGAAACAAATTCAGCCACCTTGCATGACACAATGAACTCAGACCAGACATACCCAGCTACCAACCTACTTAGGCATACACTACACTGTTAAAACAATTAAGAAATTTCATGTTTGCTCCAATAAGTAACAAAATCAAGGTCTAATAATTAATGGTGTCAATAAGTATGGATGTTAAACATGTTGCATTATAGGTATGGATATACTTTGTAATTATTTCAATTGTTGAATTAATGTAATAACAATGTAACTTCAGAAAATTAGCTACATGAACACCAATAATATCTAGTCTTAGCTGTATGGACATAAACATAAACTCTGCTATTGGTGTACAAAAGGGAGAAATGTCACACAGATAAACCTAGGTAAGCAGCTGATTGATAAGATTTAACTTGAAGGCCCAAGTTCAAGGCCCAGAACCCATAAGAGAAAGTCACATATTAGGGCTTGAGAGTTGACTCAGGAATTAAGAGTGAGTGTGCCCTGTTCTTGAAAAGGACCTGAGTTCAATTCCCAGCACTACCACCAGGTGGCTCACAACTGCCTACAACTTCAGTTCTAGGAGATGCACTGCACTCTTCTGGTTTCCAGAAATACTATGTCCACATGTGCGTGTGTGGATACACACACACACACACACACACACACACATACACACACACACACACGAACTTATACCCATAATTTAAAAATTAAAATTAAAAAAAATTAGAAACAGAGGAAAATACCTAATAAAAAAAATTTAGAAACATCCAGGCATGGTGGAAGAGGTGTTTCTGAGGGGGTAAGAACGGGCCAATCCCTAGGGCTTTGGGCCAGTCTGCCCAGTCTACTCAGCAAACTCCAGGCTAATGAGAGACTTTATATGAAAAAACATACCTGAAATACACATCTTGGATACACACTCAAAGACCTGAGTCCCTTTCAAACAAAAGATTGTGTTGACTTTAGTACCGTATTGCCCTTACTCAAAGGCCACAAAGAGGTTAGCCTGATTATCTTAGCACTTAATCTTGGTACTGAAATCTTTCATTTTACCCCCATCCACATTTACCTCTTTCATAAAATCCACTAGTTGGATTATCTGTTGTGGTTCTTTGGTTTGCTTTGCTTTGGTTTGCTTCAAACAGAATCTCATGACATAACTACGTAACTTGAGTAAAGCCAGTCTAGGCTGGCTTTAATCTCAGGACTCTCTTGCCTCAGCCTCCAGAGTGTTGAGACTCTAGACATGCACCACTGTGCTTGACATTCTATTTCATTTTATTTTATAATCTTAAATATTTGTTTTCTGTTCTTTCTCCAGTGTTTTCACTTTTCTTTTCCGAGCTTGGGCTCTCGCCTATGCTGAGCAAGTGTCCGACCACTGAATGACATCCTCAGCCCTACATTGTCATCACACGTTATCCTGCTATAAGCTCACTTTTTAAAGTGTAAGGGCCAGGTCATAGGTCCCAAATCACACATACTAAAGAAAGTCATAAGTGTTCGGGACGACAGGCACAGAACTTACATTTGTCCAGACTAACGCTGATGTCTTGCCTTTTTCCTCTGGTCCCAGGCCACCCAGTCACCGCATCTGCAATCACTCTGACAGGGTGAAGCAAGGACCTTTCTGTAGGTGCACAATGGCGGCTCATCCTGGTGAGCAGCCACAGGATGCCCAATAGCTTCCTGGCACTCTAGGCCAATCAGGCTCCAGGGCATCAAGACACTTTGCCTCCACTTCCTGCTGCTTTTTAACTCTCACTCAACATGAGCTCGAAGCCTTGAGAGGTATCTCAGTCCATTTTGCCAGCCTTTCTGCCCTTCAAATGCACCAATCTCAAGGTGCCTTATCTCCTGGCCAATTTGTATTCAGTGACAAACTGTTCTATATATCTTTACGACATCATATCATAAAAGATAATTATGTTATAATAGCTCAGTGATTGAAGAATTACAGTATTGAGTCAAAAATTACCCTCAACCTTATAAAGCACACAAACACTAAGTGAGCACACACACACATAACTCATGCACACACACACACACACACACACACACACACACACATACACTGCACCAACTTAGACACGAATGTGTGGGTACAAACACATACACACTCCGCCTTATTCTTTGATAGATATCTCAGGTGCATTCTCTGAACCCCAAATGTAATGATGTGCTAAGGAAAACCGTACTTTAGCTCATAAATAAATCATCAGGCAGAGACAACTCTTTTTATAATTTGACATGTGGATTTTCATCAAGGCATAGGTAAAATTCAATAGAACCACCAGAATATATGCCTGTCTCTACAAAATGTTGTTCACAAACACAAGACTATCATGCCAGTTAAATAGACAGTAAGAACATGCGGTAAAATGAGACATTACACAGTATTAAAACAGTATCACTTGTGATTTCAATACTTTTTCATTTCTACAAGTTAGTTTAATTAAGTACTATAAAAATTTCATTATACTATAAAATGTATGCATCACAGTCAATTCTCTGCTATTTAATTATACTAGTTAATGTGTTCACCGTGCCCACTTACGCTGAGTGTACTATCATATCATACTTAAGGTGTTTGGGGAGTGATTCAAAAGACACAATGACAGAAGAAACCCACATCTATTGTTTTAACTAGGATGTAAAACTCTAAGTGCAAACAATGTCACAGACTCCATTGCCACCCTCTGCCACTCTGTCAAAGAAGGCTCCATGCCTTGTGAGGACTAAGGGTCCCCTGCCTCCTCGGTGGGCTTCTGACTCATTTCAGTTTGCCAAAGCAAGCCTTGTGGAAGGCACATTCACTGTCCCACTCTCGTGTTCACAAGCCTCTGTGAGCAGTCCAGTCCTGCAGGAGAGAGTGTGACCCCACAGCATTGCTGACCCCATTCCTGCGCCCTGCTGGGGGAAAAAGTCACTGCAGACACACACTGGCTATGGGGAAGCGGGCGAATCACCAGCTTAAAAGCCAAAGCTGGTGCTGCTCCCTCATCCTGGTATGGTCATCAGGCTTCTGAAGGCAGGGCTAGGCATCCTGTGAGTTACCTTTAAAGACACCCAAGCCAGGGGAAATCTCCCTGGTCCCCTCCCCTTAGCCTTCAAGTACTTACTGCTGTGTTCTAGTTGCCAGAAAGAGACATAGTAGATTTCTCAAACTTACTTTTTTTTATTTCAATTTCTAAAGCACACATAACACACACATGAGAGAGAGATTTGAGATTTGAAGTTTGAGCCAGATTCCTCAAACTGTCTTCATTAGTGCAAAAAATAATTTGGAGGGATCAGTTGTGAAACAAAAACAACAACAACAGCCACAATCTTCAAATTTTTCTCAAATATATACACTAGTGTGGCACTCTTGTGACAGAGAGCCAAGGACTCTGAAGTCATTAAACTGACCCTGGGTCAGTAAATTAATCACCTGTGCTGAAAACCTGACTGAATTCCCACACTCTTTAGCTTTGTTTTCTTTGAAATGGGATGAGAAAAATTGGAGAGATGGGTCTTATGTGAGTGAAGGGACCTTCTGCCTAGCACAATGGCCTGAGATTGGTCTCTGGGCCCCCACGTGGTAAGATAAGTGAATCCCGGGAAATGTCCTCTGAACTACACATGAGCACCTTGGCTTCTCCCTCCCTCCCTCCCTCCCTCCCTCTCTTCCTCTCTCTCCTCTTCCCTTCCTCCCTCCCTCTTCCCTCCCCTCCCCCACTCTCTCTGTCTCTCTCTGTCTATCTCTGTCTATGTCTGTGTGTGGTTTAAAAACTGAAATTAAAAAGCTAAATTGAACATATATTTTAAATTTTTAAATAGTACGAGAAACTTAAAGGATTTAAATCCACTGGAAGGACAGAATCCGCTGAGTCTTACCCACAACCTTACTTGGGAGGGAACTTCTCAAACACTTTCCTTATCTGCTTTCCTAGAAGACAGGACCTCTCTTCTCATTTTTGCACCTCATTGGTGTAGGCAATACTTCTTTTTTTTTTAAATTACTAAAGATACTTTGTGTAGTTGAATTCACTGGTAATTTCCACAAGCATGATTGTTGAAAGCACAGACTTGTGGACCTGTTGATGAGCTCAGAATCTCACCACAGAAGAGGCAGGCACAGTGATGGGGTGCCTGGTGACTGCAGACACCCATGGTGTCATGGGCATCTGAAATGGGTGGTGAGTAAGACAAGAGGACCCTGTTAGTGTGCGGAGCCGGGTACCCAGAGGTTGGCCTAAAGGGGGCCTCCACTCTTCTTGGCACTGTTGTTTAGCATATTACTATTTGCATATTTTTCCTCTGCCCCGAAAAACAAAATATTCATCTATAAATGAAAGAAGCCAAGTTACATGGCAGATGAGTGTCACTCTCCCCAGAGCCAGAACAGTTCGCTCTTCAGTAAGAACCACTTCCCACTGCAGAAGAGCAGTAAATTACAATCCTCCTTTTTCCCTTAATCAACCAGTAGGTGGGGGGAATGAGTGATGGAGGGGTGAGCAGATGAAGGGATGGATGGACATACCCGTAAGGATTGTTGAAGGCTATGGCATACACCACATTCTTGTGGCCCTCCAGGGTGTGCAGCTCCTCTCCAGACGCCGTGTCCCACACCTTGCAGGTCCGATCATAGCTTCCGGTGATAAAGCTAACACGGGGAACATCAACATTGCAGGGCGTGGTGAGCATGGCAGGCATTGTGCTCGTAGATACCTTGGTTTTGGTTTTCTGTTTGTTATTGTTTTCCTACAAGATAACTCCTTTATTATCCCCTGATATTCCTTTTAATATTGGAAATCATACATTCAGTACAATGAACAGTTTCAAATTCTTTGACTTAAAAACCTACTAAAAAAACCATAAATCTATTCCTATTATATTCTTATACAATTAAAGTGTACATTATAATGACTTCTGTGAAACTTCAAATTCTGCAATGTGATTAGGACAATACTTCCAGTTGTTGGATCATAACTTCAGACTCTATTGTTCACCCTCTTCCCCTACACTCTACACTCTCTGTAATTACATTCTGCAGTATAAAAATGCATGTCTGCTTGACAGCTGTTTGGCCTGGGCTATTTTATTATAGCAATCCCAGTGAACTGATAACGCATACTTGAATGCCCGTATTTGAGAACCATCCTTTTTTCTCAACTTTCCTAACCAGACCTTCAGATCCGAAGCTGAGCAGAGCATTCTCTGAACACAGCATTGGTGATTCTAGGCATTGTACACCAAACCACAAAGCTAGATAGAAAAGGCCCTTTTTGAACCAACCCATCCCAGGTAGCCATGGTGCTGCCTCTGATTGACAGCTCCTGTAGCCAGGCAACGAGCCCGGCACCCACATAGTCTGCTCAGGTCTCCTGGACTGTAGCACTCTGGGTGCCTGTCACACAATAGTAGATAAACACATAGAAAACTTGGGTCGGACAAGTGGGAACAAGTGCTTGCATTTCTCCTCCGCAGTTAGCAGAATCAGGATATCCAAGGGCTGGTCCCATTAGGCCTGTAACAAACTGAACTATTGGAGAAACCCTCAGAAATGCTCATCCTAATTGCCAGAAGTTAAAATGAACAAGAGGACTTTACCAGGAGCCTGCTTTGTTGAGTGCCACGTTGGTCAATGGCAATATGTGTGCTCTGAGAACCTTCAACAGAAGAAAACACCATTTATTTTTGACTCATACCAAATTAAGTGTATCTATTTTAATTTCAAACAAGCAGTGAATTTTGATGTATTCTTAGTCATATGTAGTAAATGGACAAGATCCTCAATAGCCAAACAAACTAGGAAATCAAGATAAACTGTATTCTCAGTAGCCACAGACAATTGCAAGAAGTAACTGACTCACATTCTATCAATACAAATTTACTATTAAGATGAATTGAGCTTACTGAAGAGGATTCCACGTGGCACACTGTTTTACACACACTACATATGGTTTTCTACGGAAATTTGAACAGTGTACATAAGAAAAAACCTTAAATATGTTTCAATTATATTTTATACTGCACTATTAATTAATTTTAATCCTAAAATGCCTCATTTATCTTTGAACCCCTCCGATATCTATCAGCTAGTGGTTGCTAACTAGATGGCCATTGAATAAATATAGTAATTGAATAGCTGACTTGTTGAGTGGTTAACTGGGGTCAACATCAGATAGATCTCCTTCTAAACTACACTACTAATAGCTTCCTTTTTGCTATCAAATATGTTCTCTTGAATGAGAAACTACAGGTCACTGTAGCTACGCAGCTTATATTTCTGATAAAACATTGCCACCCGCTGGAGAAAATGAAGAATGAAGCGCCTCACATTCTAGGAACTTGACTAGATGGAGACCAAGGAGAACCTGGATACTTATGTCAGGTAGAACCAATGAATGCTAAATTGCTAAATAAGAAATGTGACTTTCATAATGATGATGATGACGATACCTAAAACAAAATGGTAATTCAGTATAACAGGAAAAGAATCTTAGAACATTCTTAAATTAGTTTCAACAGCTCTTCTTAAGTAATTTCATGGATGCATTTGTTATATTTCTAGTTTTTTCAGAAACATAAAGAGGAAAAAGCATACTTCTACCATATTTGGTCAACAATTCACTGGCTTGCAGTTTAGTTCACAATGAAGCAGAAAATGGAAAATGTTGACATATCACGAAATACAACTTCTTGGAAGTACTCTAACTAGAAAATAATTTTAGGGCTGGTGAGATGGCTCAGTGGGTAAGAGCACCCGACTGCTCTTCCGAAGGTCCGGAGTTCAAATCCCAGCAACCACATGGTGGCTCACAACCATCTGTAACAAGATCTGACGCCCTCTTCTGGAGTGTCTGAAGACAGCTACAGTGTACCTACATATAATGAATAAATAAGTCTAAAAAAAAAAAAAGAAAACAATTTTAATAATCTGGAAAAGGGAGAAGTCAATTTACTTTAAGTCCTTCCTGAAGTTCTCGAGAGTCGGGATTCTGAGAGTCACTCATGCTTTCAGCAATACCTATTGAAGGGTTAGTCTTGGCAAAATACACACACGTGGAATACTAAAACCACAAACAAGTATTTTTCTAGGAAAAAAAAAAAAGTAAAGATAGCTGGGGCGGTGGTGGCACACACAATTCATCCCAGGACTCAGGAGACAGAAGCAGGTGGATCTCAAAGTTCAAGGCCAGCCTGGTCTACAGAGTGAGTTCCAGGACAGCCAGGGCTACACAGAGAAACCCTGTCTCAAAAAGAAAAGAAAAGAAAAGAAAACAAAACAAAAACCCTACATTTTAAGAAAAGATATTACTTTTAAGAGCAATCAGAAAGCACCCGTTTGTCCTTCCTGGTATTCATACACATGCCTTTAACAGATAAGGTAGCAGCCATGGTTCTGATGTCCCTAAGCACACCTTACCTTAAACAGGTAGAAGTTGTGGTCGCTATGCTGTCTGAGTTTCTCCTGAAGCCTCTGCACTAGGAGTCTGACTTGCTTTGTCCGGGACGCTGTGATCAGAGGCTCTGCTTGCTGGATCTCTCCTACTAGGGTGTTGACATCAGTACTGAAATTCACCCCAAACACTTGCATGTCAAATTTGCATCTATGTTTACAACACGAAGAATTGCGTTATTTTGAGCCAGGAAGGTGGCTTGGTGGGTAAAGGTGCCCACGTACAGACAGGAGGACCTGAGAGTGAACCCCCAGAACAGTACAAGTGCCAGTAATGGCTGGGCTCCTGTCAAGAGGCAGAACACACAACAAGGAGACTTATTTCTGGTAGAATGAAATCCAAGACCATGCAAAGCTTGTAGCTTTTTTGATCCAGTATGTTACTGGTCCATGTGACATGCTGGCTCCGCCTGTGCAAATGGAGGTTTGCATAGGGTTTCCTACACTGTGAATCCGGGGTACTTTAACCTATGGAGAACTCCTCTGGGCTCACATAGAGCTTCAGCTGGAGGGGATCTCTGGTCTCAAACCTCTGCCCATTCTCTGATGGTCCATCAGCTTTGTGAAATCCTTCTTTACTGAGGAAACAACAGGCTAGATTGCATCTTTGAAACTCAGTAGCCAGTACTGTTCAGAAGTGCTAAGGCTACCAACAAATAGGAAAGTCTGGGGAACCCATACAGATGGCAGGAACTACGGAGACATGAAGACTGGGTGACCTACGGGATCCTGGCTGTGGTCCTGGAACACAGAAGGCAAGTAGAGCAAACCTCCGAGAGCCTGAGTACAGAATGGACTTGATGCGTCGATGGCAATGTATCAATACTGGTGTGCTGGCTGTGACTATTCTACACAAATAGGGAAAGCTGGCCGCGCTGTCTTCAATATATTCTAAAAGCTATTCTAGACTAGCCAGATCATCTTTCAAAATAGTCTTGCTTCAGAAAAATGAAAAAAGGGAAGCAAGGGCAGAGTGAGGACCTTTATGTTTTTAATAATAAAGTTGCATCCTCCCAGCCAATATCCTTACTGGGGTGTTCGCCTGAAAGATTTTGGTATGAAGCACGCACTGCAGTACACGGCTCACTTACCTAGGACTGAGCTCAAGTAAATCTATGGATTTCGTCTTTAATTCTCCACCTTTTTCATATTCCAGCATAATTCCTGTAAAATAAGCAAGCATGATAGAAAGAAAACCCAGGAAAGGCTAATGCAATTAAGAGTTCTTTTTTTCTCTCTCTCACCTTTACTTTTCAGATTTTTAATGTTTTTTGTGTCTATATTTGTGTGTGGTATATGCACATGTCCATGTGGCTATATACCTGTATTGGCTAGTTTTGAGTCAACTTGACACAGCTGGAGTTACCACAGAGAAAGGAGCTTCAGTTGAGGAAATGCCTCCATGAGATCCAACTGTAAGGCATCTTCTCAATTAGTGATCAAGGGGGAAAGGCCCCTTGTGGCTGGGACCATCTCTGGGCTGGTAGTCTTGGGTTTTATAAGAAAGCAGGCTGAGCAAGCCAGGAGAAGCAAGCCAGTAAAGAACATCCCTCCATGACCTCTGCATCAGCTCCTGCTCACTGACCTGCTTGAGTTCCAGTCCTGACTTCCTTTGGTGATGAACAGCAGCATTGAAGTGTAAGCCGAATAAACCCTTTCCTCCCCAACTTGCTTCTTGGTCATGATGTTTGTGCAGGAATAGAAACCCTGACTAAGACAATACCCATGCAAAAGAAGGTGTGCACACACTTGCAAAAGCACATATATCGAAGGGCGGGGTGGTCAAGGTCAGGTCTATTATTCTCTACCGTATTTTTTCAAGGCAGTGTCTCTCAAGCTCATCAATTCTGTTAGAATGCCTTGCCAAAGAGTATCAGAGGTTTGCCAGGCTCTGCCTCCTGAGTGCTAGGATGCTGACGATCTGGTATCCGGTCTTCAATTTTGTGTGGCACTGTGATCTGAGTATGAACTGTCTCCCATCAGCTCCCAAGTATGAACACTTGGTCCTTAGTGGGTAGTACAGTTTAGGAAGGTCACACAGAACCTCCTTGGTGGAAGAGCATCCCTGAGAGGACAGAGGAGGCTATACCTGGGTCCCACTTCGTGTTCCTGCTTGGCTTCCTGTGACCATCCACAGCACAGCCATACTGGAAGCCCCAAGCTATCCTTGTCCTACCTCATTCACTCCATCCCAGTGGACAGAAACAGCCACAACAGAGTTCCAGCCCCTCAGTTCCCACCCTACCACAGGGCCCAAGCTAGAATTGGAATCCAGCAGCAGCCAGGAGGACTCCTAGCATGTTCTCCAAGCTGATCATTGGAGGACAACCCATAGCATCCATCCTAAGAGGGAAAGGGTCAAGTCCGGCGTGTGCCAAACCTGTCCACAACCACACGCTGAAGCAGTGCCCAAGAAGCCTTGTGTCCTTGTCCTCCAGCTAGCGGCAGTGTGAGTTTCCTGCAGTTAACCTAAGGGGTCACTTGGAAACAGCAGACATGGACTTTTGAGCCCGTCACTGAAGTTGCAAAAGCATCAGAAATGCAAAGCAGAGTGCAGAGATAGCGTTGAGGGTCATGAGAGCAAACTGTCTCAGCACTAAACCCCACAGCTAGGGACCAGCCGATGTTACTATAAGTAACAAGGTGATGAGCCGATAAAACAAATTGGACACGCAAACTTTATATGCCCCAGTACAGGGAAACGCCAGGGCCAAAAAGTGGGAATGGGTGGGTAGGGGAGGGTATGGGGGACTTTTGGGATAGCATTGGAAATGTAATTGAGGAAAATACGTAATAAAAAATATTTTAAAAAAAACAAATGTTCTAGATAGAATCTTAATAATAACACCTTGGTGCTAAAACCAGGAAGCAACAGTCAACAAATACCAATATCCAGGATACATTATTTTTAAAAAGTCATTTATCATGCTGAGAACTTGCAAAGGCCAATAGCAAATGCCAATGCTGAGATGAATGGTACTTTTCAATTGTCTGGTATACATTTTAAAGGAAGTATCATTAAAGAGTGTCTCAGCATGGGATGGAAAGATGGCTCAGCAGTTCAGCATGCATACAGCTTGTGCAGAGGTCACTGATTCTGTCCCCAGTTTCCACAACCACCTGCAAACCCAGCTTCAGAGGAATCAGACTTAAAAACAAAAGTAAAATCTTAACAACAACAAAAAAAAAATGTTTCAACCAACTCACAGCAGTTGCATATGCTGGCATAAGACTTCCCAAGGTAGGCAACGTTCCAGCACTGAGGGGGGAATAAACACAATTTCCAACCCTGCCTGAGGAGCTAGGGACAGTTGATGACTCTGGCAGAAAGAGAATGGTTTTTCTTTAAGGGTGTGGTCCCTGGTAGGCAAACTGTGCTTTGGTGGATGACCCCATATTCATTCTGATACATGAACAGACAAGAAGTTGAGGGGTGGGTAAGTGTGAGAGGCACTGGAGGAGGCATGGAAAAATGAATGCAATCAAAATACTATATGTGTGTGTGGTGAGTGTATGTGTGCATTAAATCTTCAAAGAATTAATAAAATACTGCATGTTTTAATACTTAATCACAAATCCACCTGTGATGTTTTATAAGAATGGGAAAAAATCCAAGTTCTACCCAGTCCTCTCTGCAAGCTATTCCAGAGGTCACAGCTCGGCCTATATCCCTAGAGGCCTGCTGCTCCCTAGGACAACCATGTGAGATCCCAGTGCCCTGCCAAGACACGTCTCCAGACAAGCCCAGGAAGACATGAGGTTGTCCAGTCTTCTCTGCACTTCATCCTCCAGTCTATGACTTTTCCTGCAATTCTGGAGGGCTGCAGCCATCAGGAACCACCAAGTGAGATTCCCACTCTGATCCCTGTCTGCCAGCCTCTCCAAGCAAATCCAGCTGTGATGAGTTCTGCCCTGTTTTCTCTGTACTCCATTCCCCACGATACAGCTCTGCCTGCTGCCACCTGAGACAACCAGGTGAGATTCCCCATGCCCCAAACCCCAGCCCACTGGGTAGTCCAGCAAGCCCAGCAGCCAAGAGGTCTGTGATGTACCCTTTTCGCTCCATCCTCCAGACCACACCTCTACCTGCAATTACAGATCTGCACTCCATTTCCTAGACCACAGTTCTGCCTGCATCCCAGGAGGCCTGCTGCCACCTGGGATAAATCAGAGACCTAAAGCCATCCGGGACTACCAGCTCTGCCTACATCCCTGGAAGCCTGCTGACACCTGGGACAACTCTAGCTGCACTTCCAGAGGCCTTCTGCCATCAGGGACTACCAGGTCAGCCAACACCAGAGACAGCCAGATGGCTAAAGGCCAGCATAAGAACACAATCAACAGAAGCCAGAGCAATAAGGCACAACTAGAGCCCAACTATCCTGCTATATAGCAAGAACTGAATATACTAGCACACCTGAATCATAAAAAAATGGCCTTAAATCTAATCTTATGAAGATGATAGAGGCCTTTAATGAGGAAACAAAGAAATATAAAGAAATATAGAAAAATACAATCATACACTGAAGGGAATTAATAATACTGTTCAACACTGAAAATAGAAGTAGAAGCAATAAAGAAAACACAAATTGAGGCAAGTCTGTAGATATGAAAATCAAGGGAAAAGAACAAGAACTACAGATGAGAACATCACCAACAGAATACAAGAGGTGGAGCAGAGAATCTCAGGCATAGAAGATACAATAGAAGAAATTGATACATTGATCAGAGAAAATGCTAAATCTAACCAGTCAGAATGGCTAAGATAAAAAATTCAGGCGACAGCAGATGCTGGCGAGGATGTGGAGAAAGAGGAACACTCCTCCACTGTTGGTGGGATTGCAAGCTTGTACAACCACTCTGGAAATCAGTCTGGTGGTTTCTCAGAAAATTGGACATGGTACTACCAGAGTATCCCGCAATACCTCTCCTGGGCATATATCCAGAAGATGTTCCAACTCATAAGAAAGAAACATGCTCCACTATGTTCATAGCAGCCTTATTTATAATAGCCAGAAGCTGGAAAAAACCCAGATGCCCCTCAACAGAGGAATGGATACAAAAAATGTGGTACATTTACACAATGGAGTACTACTCAGCTATTTAAAAAATGAATTTATGAAATTCCTAGGCAAATGCTTGAACCTGGAGGGCATTATCCTGAGTGAGGTAACCCAATCACAAAAGAACTCAAATGATATGTACTCACTGATAAGTGGATGTTAGCCCAGAAACTTAGAATACCAAAGATATAAGTTACAATTTGCAAAACACATGAAACTCAAGAAGAACGAAGACCAAAGTGTGGACACTTTGCCCCTTCTTAAAATTTGGATCAAAACAACCATGGAAGGAGTTACAGAGACAAAGTTTGGAGCTGAGACAAAAGGATGGACAATCTAGAGACTGCCATATCCAGGGATCCATCCCATAATCAGCCTCCAAACGCTGACACCGTTGCATACAGTAGCAAGACTTTGCTGATAGGACCCTGATATAGCTGTCTCTTGTGAGAAAACGCCAGGGCCTAGCAAACATATAAGTGGATGCTCACAGTCAGCTATTGGATGGATCACAGGGCCCCCAATGGAGGAGCTAGAGAAAATACCCAAGGAGCTAAAGGGATCTGCAACCCTATAGGTGGAAAAACATTATGAACTAACCAGTACCCCAGAGCTCTTGACTCTAGCTGCATATGTATCAAAAGATGGCCTAGTCGGCCATCACTGGAAAGAGAGGCCCATTGGACCTGCAAACATTATATGCCCCAGTACAGGAGAACGCCAGGGCCAAAAAGTGGGAGTGGGTGGGTAGGGGAGTGGGGGGAAGGGTATGGGGGACTTTTGGGATAGCATTGGAAATGTAAATGAGGAAAATACCTAATAAGAAAAAAAAAAAAGAAAATGCTAAATCTAAAAAGTTCATGACACAAAACATCCAGAAAATTTGTGACACTACGAAAATACCAAACCTAAGAATAATAAGAATAGAAGAAAGAAAACATTCCCAGCTCAAAGACACAGAAAATATCTTCAACAAAAATCATAGAAAACATCCCTAACCTAAAAGAAAGATATGCCTATAAGTGTATAAGAATTTTACAGAACACCAAACAGATTGTACCAGAAAAGAAAATCCTATTGTCACAAAATAATCAAAATCCTGAATGTACAGAACAAAGAAAGAATACAAAAGCTGCAAGGTAAAAGGGCCAAATAATATATAAAGGCAGATTTATCAGAGTTACACCTGACTTCCCAACAGAGATTATAAAACCAGAAGGGGCTGGGCGTGGTGGTGCACTTGGGAGGCAGAGGCAGGCAGATTTCTGCATTCGAGGCCAGCCTGGTCTACAAAGTGAGTTCCAGGACAGCCAGTGAAATACAGTCTCTGGAAACCCTGTCTCAGGAAAAAAAAAAGCCAGAAGGGCCTTGACATATATCTTGCATCCTAAGAGATCACAGATATCAGCTCAGTTATATATAGGTGTGTCTGTGTCTGTGTGTGTCTGTGTCTGTGTGTGTGTGTGTGCATGTATGTGTGTGTGTGTGTGTGTGTGTGTGTGTGTGTGTGTGTGTGTGTGTATTCACTCATTGGACTTTAACCAATTTATTATTTCTCAACATCAACAGACTCAATTCACAATATAAAATTTTATTCCAATAAAAAGACACAGGCTAACAGAGTGGATACAGAAACAAGATCCATCATTCTGCTGCATACAAGAAATACACCTCAACAACAAAGATAGACATTATCTCAGAGTGAATAGCTGAAACAGGATTTTCCAAGCAAATGGACCCAAGAAACAAGCTGGAGTAACCACTCTAATATCTAATAAAATTGAGTTTCAACCAAAAGTAATCAAAAAAGATGGAGAAGAATATTTCATACTCATCAATGGAAAAACCCACCAAGATGACTTCTCAATTCTCAACATCTATGAATCAAATGCAAGGGCACCCACCTTTGTAAAAGAAACATTACTAAAGCTTAAATCACATATTGGACCCCCACACATTAATAGTGGGAGACTTCAACACCCTACTCTCACTTGTGGACAGGGCATCAACAGAAACTAAACAAAGAAATAATGAAATTAACAGATGTTATGAACCAAATGGTCCTAACAAATATCTTCAGAACATTTCACCCAAACACAAAAGAATATACCTTCTCAGTACCTCATGGAGCCTTCTCCAAAATTGAGCATCTATTCAGTCACAAAGCAAGCTGCAACGGATACAAGATGATTGAAATAAACCCTTGCATTTTATCAGATCACCATGGATTAAAGTTGGACTGAAACAACAGAAAGCCAACAAACTCATGGAAACTTGACAACTTTCTACTCAGTGACAACTGGATCAAAGACAAAATAAAGAAAGAAATTACTTTCTGAAATTTAATGAAAATAAAGGCAAAACATATACATACCCAAACTTATGGGACACAATGAAAACAGTGCTAAGAGGAAAGCTCATAGCACTAAGTGCCTTCATAAAGAAATTGAAGAGATCTCATACTAGCAACTTAACAGCACACTTGAAAGCTCTAGAGAAAAAAAGAAGCAAACACTCCCAAGAGGAGTAGATGACAGGGAATAATCAAACTCAGGGATGAAATCAATAAATTAGAAATGAAGAGAACAATACAAAGAATCAATGAAAGCAAGAGTTAGTTCTTTGAAAAAATAAACAACATAGACAAACCCTTAGCCAAAGTAACTAAAAGTCAGAGAGACAATATACAAATTATCAATATCAGAAATAAAAATGGGTACATAACAACAGACAGGGGAAATCCCAATAAAATCATTAGGTCTTACTTCAAAAGTTTGTACTCCACAAAATTGGAAAATCTAAATGAAATGGACAATTTTCTGGATAGACTCCACTTACCAAAGTTAAATCATGATCAGGCAAACAAGCTAAATAGTCCTATAACCCCTAAGGAAATAGAAGCAGTCATTAAAAGTCTCCAAGAAAAAAAAAAAAGCCCAGGGCCAGATGTTTATAGTGCAGAATTCTACCAGACTCTCAAAGAAGAGCTAATACTAATACTCAAACTATTCCACAAAATACAAACATTGTCAAACTTGTTCTATGAGGCCACAGTCACCCTGATAACTAAACCACACAAAGACTCAACCACGAAAGAATTTCAGACCAGTATCTTTTATCAACAATGATGTAAAAATACTCAATAAAATACTTACAAACCAAATCCAAAAACACATCAAAAACATCATACAGCATGATCAAGTCATACCCTTAAACTCATTGCTCATCCAAGAGCAGGCATGGTTTAATATGTGAAAATCCATCAATGTAGCTCACCATACAAGCAAACTGAAGGAAAAAAACCACATGATCACCACAATAGATATTCAAAAAACCTTTGACAATATCTAACACCTGTTCATGTTAGAAATCTTGGTAAGATCAGGGATACAAGGCACATACCTAAACATTTAAAGGCAATATATAGCAAGACAATAGCCAACATCAAATTAAATGGAGAGAAACTTAAAGCAATTCTACTAAAATCAGGTACAAGACAAAGCTGTCCACTCTCTCCCTATTTCTTCATATAGTAGCTGAAGTTCTAGCTAAATCAGTAAGACAACTAAAGGAGATCAAGGGGATATAAATTGGAAAAGAAGTCAAAGTATTGAGATTCACAGATGATATGATAGTATACATAAGTGTCTTAAGAAAAAAAATTCTACCCAACAACTAATACAGCTGATAAACACATTCAACAAAGTGGATGGATATAAAATTAACTCAAAAACAACAACAACAAAAGTAGCCCTCCTTTATACAAACAATATTTATCAGAAAAGGAAATCAGGAAAACAACATCCTTCACAATAGCCATAAATAATATAAAAATAACTTGTGGTAACTCCAACCAAGCAAGTAAAAGACCTGTATGACAAGAACTTCAGGTCTCTGAAGAAAGAAATTGAGAAAGATGTCAGAAGACAGAAAGCATTCCTATGTGCATGGATCAGTAGAATTAGCACAATAAAAATGTCCATCTTACCAAAAGCAATCTACAGATTCAGTGAATTGCCCATGAAAATTCCAACACAATTCTTTACAGACCTTGAGTTAACTCTCAACTTCATATGGAAAACAAAACAAAACAAAACAAAACAAGATAGCTAAAAGATTCCTATACAATAAAAGAACTTCGAGGGGAATCATCATCCCTGACCTCAAGCTGTACTAAAAAGTAATGGAAATAAAAGCTATGATATAGAAACAAACAAGTTAATCAATGGAATCAAACCAAAGACCAAGAAATAAACCCAGACACCTATAGACACTTGACTTTTTACAAAGAAGCCAAAACCATAAAATGGAAAGAAAAAAAGAAAGGAAGGAAGGAAGGAAGGAAGGAAGGAAGGAAGGAAGGAAGGAAGGAAGGAAGGAAAGGAAGGAAGGAAGGAAAGGAAGGAAGGAAGGAAGGAAGGAAGGAAGGAAGGAAGGAAGGAAGGAAGGAAGGAAGGAAGGAAGAATCTTCAACAAATTGTGCTGGTCTAACTGGTTGTCTGCATGCAGAAGAATGCAAATAGATCCATATTTATTACCCTGCACAAAACTCAAAGTCCAAATGGATCAAAGACCTCAATGTAAATCCAGATACACTAAATCTAATAGAACAGAAAGTGGGGAATACCCTTAAACTCATTGGCAAAGGAGATAACTTCCTGAACAAAACATCTATAGCTCAAATTCTAAAATCAACAATTAATAAATGGAACTTCATGAAACTGAAAAGCTTCTGTAAGGCAAAAGACACCATCAATAGGACAAATGACAGCCTATGAAATGGAAAAAGGTCTTCACCAATGCTACATCCAACAGAGGGCTAATATCCAAAATATATAAAGACCTCAAAAGTTAGATACCAGCAAACCAAATAACCCAATTTAAAACTGGCATAAAGAGCTAAACAGAGAATTCTCAACATAGGAACAGATGCAGAGACCCACAGTCAGACATTAGAAGGAGCAAGGTTAGTCTTCTGGAAGACTTAGAGGAGGGATTGAGGGACCTGGAAGGGATATGGACTCCACAAGAAGACCAACAGAGTCAACTAAGCTGGATCCTTGGAGGCTCCCAAAGACTGAGCCACCAACCAAAGAGACATAGCTCCACACACATGTATGTTGCAAATGTGCAGCTTGGTCTTCATGCAGACCCCCTAACAACTAGAATGGAAGCTGTCCCTGACTCTAATGCCTGCCTGTGGATCCTGTTCCCCTAACTGGGCTGCCTTGTCTGGCCTCAGTGGCAGAGGATGTGCCTAGTCCTGTAGTGACTTAATGTGCCAGGGTGGGTTGGTACTCAGAGGGAACCTCCCCCTTCTCAGAGGAAAAGAGAAGAGTGTGGTGGGGGAGGGGCTGCATGAGGGGGGCTGGGGGCACCACAATCAGGATGTAAAGTGAATAAATAATTATTGGGGAAAATGTGGTAAGACATTACTATAAAGGAACATATCAGACTAAAAAAGTGGGGAAAAAAATCTCCGACTTATTAAACAGAACTTCTTAAAATGAATCAAATGAAAAGTTTAAAAGACAAAAAGGGTGATAACTTGAAGAAAATATATTTGTGATTTGTCTCGGTCATAAAGATGACTAAATGCATTATCTGTGTTTGTGAACACCTAGAAATCAAAGATACTCAACCCACCCAACAGAAAGGAGACTAGAGCAGAGACCTCGTCACATCCCGGTCACATGCATTGCCCGCCTGGCTGTACTTCCTCCCTGGGAGCTTCAGTGCCTCCAAACTCAAGCATGGGCCATAAGAGCAACTTACAATTTCCAGACACCTTGGGGCAATAAATATGCTTTTAGTGTGTAATAGTTTTCATGTTAGAGTTGAGAACTTTAAAACATTTCAGTGGTTTTTATAGCAGATTCGTCACATACCAGCATGACAGTATACTTTAAAGAACAAAACAAAACAAAACAAAGCAAAACAAAACAAAACAAAAACCTAGCCATGTATTTCCCCATAGAAACTCATGGGAACAGCAGCAGAGCAGTCCTAGACACAGCTTCAACTAGCAGCCTAATTAAAGCCAGATGTGATGTCACTCCCACTTCAGCATTCAACTTCCTACTGCACATATGCTCTTTTGGATGAAATACAAGAAAAAGATGGTCATATGCAGATATGTAACAGTTTTTTAACTTTCGAATGATGGTGGTTCTTCACTGCTCATCAGTATGATACTGAAACTTAACCGTTAAAAGTTCATTCAACTATCAAGTGATAGCTGCACTGTGCTGTTACAGATGCTTTGGTGAGTTCTTTGCTCCACAGATACATTAAAATCCACATTTTTCATGGGTTTTTGTGTAGGCATACCTGTAAAAACACTCTTCAGATTATGCATAGCCTCGAAGTGTTCACAGACTCTAACATCGAGCTTCCAGTAACCACATCTGTTCGCAGCACCTCCAATCTGTCATCAGAAAACTCTCTGCTGGCAAACTGTCAGGATCATGGTGGTGGGTACAAGCTTTCTGAACCTCTTTTTTTTTTCTTTGAAAGCTCAAATCTTGTCATTGGCAAGAAATACGTAGGCTTTCAGTAGAAACTTGAAGGTTCATGCTTGTTATTTTTCAAGAAAATGTCTGCCAAATGCCTCAAATCTAAAAAGCTTCAGTTACTGTCAGTCTTTCAAGTAAAAATGACTTTCAAGGGGTAAGATTTAGGTGGGGTGCCTCATTCTACAGCTCACAACCACAAATATTTTCCTAAGGACCACCATGATACTTGCTAAACACATGAACGTGGTACATGGTTGAATATGTGCCTTCAGACACCTTATTTAAATTGTGCTTCTTGCCTTTCTACTCGCAAACCTCAGAGGTACCCAGTCACAAAGCTCACACCATCTACCTCAAATACATCTTCCTTGGGCTTTTGCAAATGTTTTCCCTCTTTCTCTTCCAATGACTTTGTTCCTTTACTCTTTTTTATTGGTAAACACTAATGGCTGTTAGAGTCCCTGTCCAAGGACATTTTCTTCTTTCTCACTCTATTATCTATCTGTCTGTCTGTCTATCTATTTATCTAATTATTATCTATCTGTCTGTCTAGCTATCATCAATCAATTTGTCTATCTTTCATTGGCACTACTTGGCTTTGTCATCAATACATTAACCATTTCTTGTAATTATAAACAATTACAGTTCTCTGAAGTAGACCTCTTAAGTTAAAGACATGTAGGTGACTTGCCATCATGCTAAACAAACAAGGCTCTTCTCCCAGCCCTGCTCCTCCTTTAAGGTTCCTTCTTGGTATCACAACTTTGGAGGGAATTTGTCTCAATACAGTCTTGCAACACTTGGCAAAACCTACACAGTTCACCCAAGTATCTGTTGTGTAACTTATAAGTACCTTAGAATAAAATAAAAACAAACAAACAAAAAAAACAAAATAAAACATTTGGAATGCTTTCAGTGACTGATAGAACTTCCCAGAGCCTTCTAGCACAGGAGAACACTGAAGTTAAGGGGTTATTTACCATAGTTTGTTTTGACATTCTCCCACCACAACAGGAGATAATTATAGTAAAGATTTGGAGTCTGACTCTAGTTCTATAGTTGCAAAATAAACTTAAAGACATAAAATGCTCTAAGGAAAGAAAATTCTAGTTTAGAGTGAAAACTTACAGCCTTTGGCATGATAATCTTTTCAGCAAAATGTGGATATTGACATTTTTCTCATTTTATTAGTCCTTTGAGAGGTGCATACGATGTGTTATGACCATACTTCCACCATTTCCCAGCTTCTCCCTGATGCACTCCTTGTCTTCCTACCCACTCTAGTTTGCATCCTTAGGTTTTCATTAAATCCATCACATTCTAAAATCTTTTAAGACCTTAGTTAATTGCACTATGATATAGAAATAAACTGAATGGAGTTTAAAAGAACAATTCAATGATCTAAGGTTGAAATTTGATGAGAAATGTGTTCATATTAACAAATGAAGATGCAATTAATAGAAAGGTGCTATTTACTATTGCAAAGGAAATTACGTGGTGCCTGACTGTAAAAATCAAAGAGAAACACACAATATATCTGAACCATTTAGCAAAAACCAGAAAAATGTGACAAATGCAGAGACGGCATTCTGAAAGACACGTCAGCATTGTAAAGATGCCAAGGGAATGTATGAAGCTGCTACCATGAAATTTTTATGTTTGAAACTTGGATATTGTCTTACTATGCAGCACAATAAGTATTGTTCTGATACAAAATTAATCACCATGATAGAAATTATCAACACATTGACATGTTGAAGTAAGGTGAAGGAATCATACAGAACTAACAACCAAACAATGTGTTGTTTAACAAGTAATGATGCAAAAATTCACTGGATTTTTAAAACATATAAGTCTGGAGAGATGGCTCAGCAGTTAAGAGCACTGACTGCTCTTCCAGAGGTTCTGAGTTCAAGTCCTAGTAACCACATGGTGACTCACAACCATCTGTAATGGGATCCAGTGCCCTCTTCTGGTGTGTCTGAAGACAGCTACAGTATACTCATATACATAAAATAAATAAATAATTATTTTAAAAAACCCTTGTCTTAAATTTTTTAAAACATTTATCTGCTACACACATACAAAAACATGCTGCAAGTTGATTAACGATGTTAAGTTTGTAATAAAATGAAGTAGTTTGAATAACGGAACATATTTCAATATCTGTAACCAGAGTTTGAAGTACATGAAACTCAAGGGCTAAAAATGAAAATTTTGAAAGAGACTTTTGCAATTAATTTTAAGCTCCCACACAGTAAAAGAGTGGATGACATTAAAAAACAAATAATGATCCGTGGAAAGATTTAGACTCAGGGAGTTCCGTACGAAGAACTCTTAGCCTGATATAAAGAAGAAAAGCAAACAAGAAGGCATGAGTGGTTAATTTGGAAAAATGAAAATACAACAGACAGTGATGAGTAACTAACAAACTCAGAGTCTCTTCCTCATTATTGAGAATATATAAAGTTAGAGTCTCTGCCTCATTAATGAGGAAAATATACAAAATAAGAGTCTCTGCCTCATTAATGAGAAAAATATACAAAATAAGAGTCCCTACCTCATTGATGAGAATATACACAATACAAGTCTCTGCTTCATCAATGAGAGAAAATAAAAAATATAATTTTCAGAGATTAATAAAGATTGTGGATGTTAGTGACACTCAGTGGTAATGGGCCTAAAAATGGCTCATACAACTGTATGAAGTGCCTTTATCAGGGGATCACACATCCTCCAAAGGACAAGAGCACTCTTAGTTCTTCTTCAGTGTGTTTTTTAAGACTTGGGTCTAATTAAATATGCCCATAAATTTTAAAAAGAATAAGAAGACTGATAAAAAAACAATAAAGAAAAGAGTGAAAGGGTAATAGAAGTTAACATTGTTAAGGTGTAAACTCTTAAGGAATGAGGGCTCCAGCTGATTATCAAACCCAAAAAAGATACAATATTTTGAACTATGTAAAACCTACTTGAATGCAAGGCACTGCTATCATTAAAACAATTTTCCTCTACTGTGACCATAGGATTTACATTATGTATAAATTGGTATGTTGTATATTTTTATTGAGGAAAGCAAGCATTCGGGGCGCAGGGGGGGTGATTGTCAAGTAAGAGTTATAAGGCAGAGGTTCTCAATCTGTGGGTCTCAGTCCCTTTGGGGGTTGAATGACCCTTTCAGAGAAGTTGCCTCAAACCATCTGAAAACACAAATATTTACATTACTGTGTCTAACAGTAGCAAAAGTACAGTTATGAAGTAGCAACAAAAAATCATTTTTTGGTCAAGGGTCACCACAACATGTGGGGCTGTGTTAAAGGGTCGCAGCATTAGCTAAGTTGAGAACCACTGCTATAAGGATAGATAAGTAATACAATAATCTGTGCCTTAAAGATTAGGGAAAAATAGAAGTTGGCACCCCACATTATACAACCTAGAGTCCTAAGAAAATGAAGTTTTAAACTTAGCAAATGAATTTTTCAAAAGATCTGCTTGGCTTCTATTTCTGTTCACTACTTATCTTGAGTCCTTCAAAATGAGCATATTTAAAATGAGCATATTTGGCTGTGTCACCGTGGTAAAGTGTCAAGGCAGGTGTGTTTGCCCTTCTCACAGCTACTGAGCTCCAACCGGAGCTACAGAGAATATAAAAACAAAACACAGAAAACGATGCTGATAGTGTACACCTCCCCTCAGTGATTTGTATCCAGACCTCAGTAGCCTTCATCTTCTCCTGGTTGCCAGTCACTGTGCAATAAGCATAATTCTGAAAACACTTCAGAAAGAAGCCTCTACCCTCATACATCACCAATGCATCGAGAAATAGTCGTAGTCTTTACTCAGAACAGCCGAAGCTTTGGAGGTGATGGGAACCTTGGCCACTTTAACTGTTGTGTATTTAATCCTGACCAAAACAAAGGGGACAAAGGCTGATAGATAATTGGTGGGAAGGCTCAGTCAGCACCTAAATTTCAAAAATCCAAAATCTTATCAGTTGGTGAACCAATGCACGTGACTAGCACCAGCAGGAAACGATCTACATCGTCTCAGCCACATCCTGCTGCGTGCACTTGGTCATCAGGTATTTAGGTCGGGACAGGTTTGATTTAGTACATGCTAACAGAAGGCTATCCCAGACTTGTAAGTGGGAGAACTGAAACGAGAGCCGCAGAAGGCGAAACAAAAGCGATTCTCTATATAGACCTGATGGAGTACAGGAAGCATTCCGTGTCGCGCATTTTTATCCCTTATGGTAATGTTATTAAAACGCCCACTTGCTATTCAGTAGTCTGGAAAACTTGCATATGAAATACCACCCCGAGGATTGGAATTTAAAAAGTCATAAATATCTAATTGTGCTCAACCATGAGGCCTCACTAAAAAAAATAAAAATAATAATAATCATTAAGTCAAGCATTGCAGGCCAGATTCTGCAGCCTGCGATAAGTCTGAGACTCCTGCTAGAATATTGACTGTCAGAGCTGGGTCAAGCAGAGATCAGACTTCTCTGTTCTAGTCTCATTTCAGCTAAAGTTCCAACATCATCCTTGCATGTCACCTCACCAAGCTAGCTTATTCAACACACATGTGACTGGATATTTTATGCGTCAAGCTCTATGTAGCTGCTGAAAATAGATGATAAACAGAGTAGGCAAAGTCCTTACTGGAATCCTTATCTTGTGGGGAAGGATAAGCAGGAAAAAAAAAAAAAAAAACAGTAAAAAGTAAGTATATTGGATTGATATCGCCCTGGGGTGAGGTGGGGTGGGGTGTGGTAGGGTGAGTGATAAAATCAAACGTCTGGAAACTACCTTGGGAAG
Source organism: Mus musculus (assembly GCF_000001635.26). Taxonomy (NCBI): domain Eukaryota; kingdom Metazoa; phylum Chordata; class Mammalia; order Rodentia; family Muridae; genus Mus; species Mus musculus. The sequence goes on along the minus strand of NC_000067.6, from coordinate 83,164,058 downwards.
ATGGAACTTTGTAGAAAAAGAAGCTATTTAAGCTTCACTTGATACACCTTTGAGGACAGGGCTAAAAGCTTGGGAATACCTGCTGTGCAAATGATCACAGAAAAAAATATTTCAGTAAAAAGTAGCACCAGCCTCAGGGACGCTTGAGTAGGACCACGCCCAGCTGGACCAAGGCACACAGAATGGAGTGCTGTCGCTAGAGAGGCAGAAGGATGAGGTCCTGCAGGAGCCTGGACCGCATGGCCCTTTGCCTTTGAGATTAAAAATAAACAAAAGTGTGAGAGGAGCTGGAGCAGCAGAAGAAATTGTTCAGATGGACACTTCAGCAGTCACCAGGTCGCTCTGCTGACATGGGGCAAGGTGGAAGCTATAGTAATAGAGAAACTGATGTAATGAATGAGGTTTCTGATATCTATTAATACCGGTGTAATATTGGGATAATATTAAATCAGATGGATATTGAGAGAAAGACAGGGACAGAGACAGGGATGGATAGATGCATGGATGCATGGATGGATGGATGGATGGATGGATGGATGGATGGATGGATGGATGGATGGATGCATGGATGGATGGATGGATGGATGGATGGATGGATGGATGGATGGATGGAGAGAGAGAGAGAGAAAAAAATAAACTGACAGAATTACTCATCAAACAAGATATGATAGGGTGGGGTGGGGGACAAATAGGAATGAGTCCCAGTCTTTGTCCTGAGCTAGTATAGATCCAAAGCTGCAGCTGAGGTGGGAGAGACCATGAGGAACTTACCCCATGTTTACACTGGACGTGCCTATGAAGATGTCAGATAGATAGCTAGGTGCGCTGGACCACTCAGGGTGCTTTCTCAGCCTTGAGAATAGGTGAAGATGTCCAGCAAATGAATGTGAATGGGTAAGAGAAGTTAGAAGTCAGAGGTCTGGAACATTCCAAACTAAGAGAGAGGAGGCAATGGGACAGAGCAAGGAGTAACAGTGAAGTGAAAGGGTGGCAGAGTGCTCATCTTAGAAACCAAAGAGTAGCCATGTTCATCCCGCTGTCTGCTGCTCATGACTGTGATTGAGGGGCTCCGTGTGGGCGCCAGACAGGAAAGTGAATCACACAAAGAGGAAAGAATGAAAACCCCTGTGCAGGCTGACTTCATCAACCTGGATCAGACCTTGGGGAGTCTGGTGCCAGCTCGTTGTCAGCATATTTGAAACACAGCACAACTTCCAGGCAACAGTCAAACCAATCAGTCCAGTTCCAGATGCACAATAAAGCTTAAGGTGTGAGTGTGTCAAAACTCTTACAAAATGTAAGTGGCCGTGGGGGTGAGGTCTATAGCTGAAAAGCCTAGACTCTAGTGTGGTCTCTGACCAACAGCACAGAAGTCAGCAGGCCATAAAGTGCGAGTGACAGACGTCTCCCCTAAAGATGAGTAATGGTCTTCGGAGCAGAGAGTCTGAAATAACCATTTAGGGGATTCTGAGTGAGGTTTGCTTCCACAGATAGCAAAGAGGCCACCAAGTTGTTAACAAAATCCACTTTCGGGTTTCTGGATGGAGTTCAGGTATTTGACTTTATCTCTTCCACTGAGGAGACAGCCCGGTGTGATTAACACTTCTGGATCTCTCGGTGCTTCTCTTCGAGTACAAGGACCTCTGTGTCCCCCAACCTGAGACATAACGAGTGGATTCAGAAACATGGAGGTCAGTGGGGAATCCTAAAATGTACAGACTCCAGAGCACGGTAACAGTGAAAAGAGGAAAGGAGCTAAAGACAGAAAGGAGAAGGTCAGAGGACCTGGCGAAGTTCAAAGCAGCCTTGCACTGAAGGGAAGGGACAACAAAGGTGGCAACTGAAAGGTCAGCAGAAGTGTGAGGTAAGTGCTGTTGGCTGACAACTTGATGTATCCAATCGACTCACCCCAAAGAAAATGTCTAATGTGTTGGGAATTGGCTGCTCAGGCTTCAGAGACTACATTCCTAGCCTGAGCTCCACAGCTGAGGGATGGAAGTGAGGTGATCATTTATCAGACTCTCTCCTAGACAAACACCATCACTAGAAGCAACTTTGGAGGGAGAGGGGGTTGGATTTCTCTGGCTTATGCACCCCTATAACCGTCTGTCAGTGCAGAGAGTCCAGGCAGGAGCTCAAGCAGGAGCAGAGACAGGAGTCAGGGCAGAACACTGCTGACCGGCTTGCTTCGCATGGCTTGCTCAGCCTGCTTTTTTATACAGTCCAAGCAACTGCCCAGGGTTAGCACCAGCCATAATGGCCTAGGTCCTCCCATATCAATCATTAATTAAGAAAAAGACCATGGAATTGCTTATAGGCCAATCTGGTGTGGGGGGACAATTATTAATTGAAATGCCCTCTTACCAGATGACTCTAGCTGTGTCCAGTTAAGGGAGGAAAAAAAAAAAAACCTAACCATCACAGTGTCATGATAAATATAACAAAAGCAAAAAAAAAAAAATGCTATACAGGAAGTCAGTAAGAGATGTGGAAAAGGTAGGTTTCTCTGGGTCAGTTACATTGGCTGAAACAAAGTAAAGAGAAGCTAGGCATTGTGAGGTTTAGGGGAAGCTCTGTCCAGAAGGGAGACAGTGCATGACAGGCCTTCTTGTAAGTTTTAGAAAAATAGGTCAGAGACCTAAACTATAGAGATGGCAGAGAGTAAAGTTCTAGAAGTCGACAGAGCAGCCTGGGCCATTTCTTTCAGACTGTAGATCTTATTCTAAGCCTAACAGGAGCATACTAGGCGATTGTTGGAGGTGTTGGGTTCAGATTCTACTGGCAAACGGTAGATGAGACTCAAAGCCAAGAAAGCACTTGAGCAGACCCTGAAGTTTCCCAACAAGAGACGGACTGGGCTGGAGTGTGTCAGCAAACGGAAAGGATGCTGAGTCGAACTGGGAGGGGAAAGAGGGCTGAACCGAGAGATTCACCAAATGTTTTGGAAGTAGAGCTGATATAATTTATTGATAGATGGAAAAGACTGAGCAGAGAGGAGCAGTAAGTGGTGTCAGGGCGAGTAAAGGATTGTCTGTGTAGCTTCTGAAGAAAATAAATACAAAATGCTGAACCTATGACCTGCTGACAGGGGACAAAGCACAAAAGGAACAAAATCAGGATGGCCTCAAAGAAAGAAATAACAGCCTTGACTATTAGACATTTTGGCTAAAAAATGTTGGCTGCTTTGCTGAGGCAAACGAGACACGTGCCCTGAGATTCCTCAAGTTCACACCCTTAAAACTGTCATGCTGAAACCAGGACAAAGTGAATTCACTTACTCTACTCTGAAATCTCTGCAGTTTCTTTACCCAAATGTTTCATTGAGCCGTTGTAGTCAGCCGTTACCCTGAGCCAAGTTTTAAGGGCTTTGTTGTCAATTACATTTATTCATTTATGTTATGTGTATGTGCACACGCACACATGAGAGCCACAGAACATGTGTGCAGAGGTCAGAAAATAACTTTCCTCACTGCGGCCCTCCCCACCCCACCCCTGACCCTTTTATTTTTAATTTGAGTTTCGAGAAGCTGAGAGTTCTCCTCCTATTTTGTCCTCAACAAGTTGTATTTCAGTTATTCTCTCATGGTGAGCAAACCCCACCCCCCTCCCCAACACATAACTTATGACCACCAGAAAAGCATACCCTACTCTAAAACAGCAGCATTTCGTGGGCTTATTCACAATCACCACGTTGGAATCAAGGATTCTGGCCTTCTTTAAAGGCACATGGCGAGGCGCACAAAGCAGGTTACCTTGGACGTTCATATCATAAACTGATTTCCTACTGCAGCAAACTGGAGAGTGTGACAAAGGTGGCGCGCTCAGTGGAGTATGAGTTTTTCTTTTCATGTGTCCTTCGCTTTAACTTGATCATTAAGACTTTAAAATAACAGTAGATTCATCTCTGTTGTTCCAGAAAACACTGTCCCAGGGTGTCACTGTTCACTACCCCTCGGCCCCTCCCTCCTCAGACTCATAATTTACTAGAAAGCATTTAAAAGTTTAAAGACTTTCTCAAAGAGTCACATAAAGGACTTTAAGGAACAGTGGTCGGCAGCGTATGAAAAGGTGGGTGACCCAGACTGGGGAGCTCTAACTACCTGTCCCAATTGGTCACTGAGACCCGGCTACTCAGAGCCCTTCCTCGAGTCCCCGCCCCCTCCTTCGTCCCAGACCATCCCAGAAAGGGAAGCCAGGGCCCACTCGTGGGAACCCCGTACCTGGTGGGTAATAGCGAAGCAAGAGGCTCTTAAGCTTCATTTTCCTACTTTCCTACCCTGAGGGGCTTCGTAGCCATGGAAACTAACAAACAGCAGTAGGACGCTAAGGCGCGTGCGCAAGTTTTTCTGGGCGGGTACAGGGGAGCCCAGCGGCAGCCCAGAGCTGGGTAAACTCAGCTTGCCGCTCAGCCATAGCTTGCTGTAGCAAGCTATCTGAGGAGCAGCCAGTGTGTCCCAGTTTTGACATTGGTCCACCACATAGAAAAGAGTTAATTCTTTAACTGTTTAAATTTTCTCCAAATCGACTGATTATCTTAGCTTCTTTTAGAGTGTGATAAAAAGAGTAGTTGTGGAAAATAAAATGTTCATACAGTTTTCAATAAAGAGCAAATACAATTATGCAATTTTTTTAAATATCCCAGAAATTTATTTGATGTTCGCTTGAATACATTTTATATAGAAAGATTGTGATTGATTGTTTGTGTTTGGAGCCTCTGGTAAATCTCTGAACCATAAGGGTGCCATTCCAGAGACATGAGCAATGGAAACTGTAAGCCCAATATTAGGACTGCTGTTGAAGATTTGTCTCTGGTCAAATCAAGCCACTCCCTTAGAAAAATACTTGAGGTGTTAGAGCCACTATGTGAAAACAGCTGACATGAAGGAGGGCATTTAGATTCTGGCTTGTTGAATACTTAAATACTTGGAAATAAAAATATTCAGCTTTCAAGTTTCCAATACTGGAAAACTTTCAAGTCTAGGGTTTGCAGCCAGGAAGGGCTGCCTCGTACTCTGTAAATTGGACTGTTTTCCAAAATGTCATCTTCAGCTTTGGCTTCCATTTCTTCTGCATCGTCATCTCCATCCACTTCTGCATCTTCTCTTTCAAGCCGTTCCAGCTGCCTTGCACGTTCAGTCTCATCTGTATCTGTGACCACTTTGGGCTCCATCTGAACACTGAACACTTCCCTCTTTTTTTAATTAGATATTTTCTTTATTTACATTTCAAATGCTATTCTGAAAGTTCCTTATACCTTCCCCGCTCCCTGTTCCCCTACCCACCCACTCCCACTTCTTGGCCCTGGCATTCCCCTGTACTGGGGCATATAAAGTTTGCAAGACCAAGGGGCCTCTCTTCTTAATGATGGCCGACTAGGCCAACTTCTGCTACTATGCAGCTAGAGACACGAGCTCTGGGGGTACTAGTTAGTTCATATTGTTGTTCCACCTATAGGGTTGCAGACCCCTTCATCTCCTTGGGTACTTTCTCTAGCTCCTTCTTTGGAAGCCCTGTGTTCTATCCTATAAATGACTGTGAGCATCCACTTCTGTATTTGCCAGGCACTGGCATAGCCTCACTCGAGACAGCTATATCAGGGTCCTTTCTGCAAAATCTTGCTGGCATATGCAATAGTGTCTGGGTTTGGTGGCTGATTATGGGATGGATCCCTGGGTAGGGTAGTCTCTGGATGGTCCATCCTTTCATCTTAGCTCCAAACTTTGTCACTGTAACTCCTTCCATGGGTGTTTTGTTCCCTATTCTAAGGAGGAATGAAGTATCCACACTCTGGTCTTCGCTCTTCTTGAGTTTCTTGTGAACACTCCCCTCTTCTCCTCAATCTTCTCTTTGATGACTGCCATAGCCTGATTGAGGACAGAGAGACTATGTCATCCCCAGTGTCCTTCTTTTCATCACATACCTGGGCAGAACTATTAGATTAATCTTGATGGGCATGGTTTCTGTAGAACAATTCAAACCTGCCCTCAGGGCTTCTTTTACAGCATCATTGCCTTCATAACTATAGCAAGTTACTTCAGTATCTGCTGTCATAGTCCACAAGAGAGGATACAATTCAGAAAGTCCTGCCCACAATGCATTATTTGACCCAATCCAAAAGGCAGCACTGCCCCCACCCCATTCTCTCTGGGTCAGCTTTCCGTTACTATAATAAAATACCTGAAAGGAATCAACTTAAATGATGAAGGGCTTATTTTGGATTATGGCTTTTGAGGTTTGAGTCTATGGTTGACTCGGTCACTTTGGGGGTCTATCCTTGAAACATCACAGCATGTTCTACAGGAGGCTATCCACCTCATTGTGGCCAGGAAGCAAACAGAGGGAGGGGACGGGAAAATTAAGGGAACCCCTAAATGTTCTCCTTCTTCCAAGTAGGCCCCAATTCCTTTAGCTGCTACTAATTCCCAATAGACAATTAAGCTGTGACTCCCTTAATGGTCAATCTATTGATGAAGTTAGAGTCACCCAGTCACCTCCAAAAGACCCTGTTTCTGAACACCACTACATTTGGGGCCCAAGCCCTCAATACATACCTCTTCAAACCCAAACTAAACATACCCTTCAAGTTGAATCCCAATTTCTTCAGGGCCAAGACCTCCCAAGAAGTCAACAGGCCTTTACCTTGGTCTCTGTATGAGAACAATTATTCAGAAATGGCACACTGAGTTCTATTCAGTTTCCAAAACCATAGTAGTCCTTCCAAGGACCTCTTATATTAGGGACATTAGGGTCCTAATTCAACAAACCAGAACCCTTGACAAATGTCCAATCTAAGTTCTCATATGCCATTTTCCTAGAAAACTATTGTCTTCTAGTTGTGTACAAACAGGTCATTAAATAAAAAGCAGGTAGAGTGTCAAATGGACTCAGATCTCTCTTGGCAGTGGCTCAAATTGAGGTTAAAGTTGACTTACTGCTTACTCATTACCAGAAGCCACAGGACCAGTCTCTCAACCAGTGTGCAAGTATGCAGAGTTCTTTCACCTCCAGTGTGTTGAGCTATGAGTCACACACACACACACACACACACACACACACACACACACACACGTGCACACACTGCCCAGATGATGGTCTGCATCACAGTCTGTGGCTTAGTGTGGCTTTCTCACAGGGTGACATTACCACCCTTCATGGATGGAACCCTCAGTGGTTTTGTGCAATTCCTCAATAGATGAGCAATCGGCATTGGCAAGGACTTCTACAGAATGTAGTGTCTGACTCTAGGTCTGTCCCCTGCAGTGGGCTGACTATCTGTTCCACTCTCTCCAAATATCCTATGTTCAAATTCTTACCCAAAAGGGATAGTATAGGAAATGGGGCTTGGGGAACTACTTAGTTCCTGAGGGTAAGGCTGGTATAAAGGATGCCCCCAATGGGCTCTGCAATCCTCTTTCTATGTAAGGATACAGTGGGCTGTTAACAACCTAAAACCCACAAGAGAGACTCACCAGAACTGACTAGAGGGTCACCCTGCCCTCAGACTTCCTGCCTCCTGAATCATATGGAATCCATTTCTATGGTCCGTGACACTTTATTGCAGCAGTCTGAACTGAGATGTTCTTGTGGGGACCAGCCTTGAGCAGTCAGTAGCCTTAGTTTCACTCCTCTAAACCAATCAAGCTAGACAAGTGAAGGTACTGTGGCCTTCAGTTCTCACAATATAGTCCAGGCATAGAAGCAACAAAATTATCTGGGAATCCTTCAGAAAATTTTGTTCTATGCTCATTTCCTATCTTCCTACACTTGCTGAGCAAATTTGTTGGTAATAATCACAAAGAATGAAGTTTGAGATTGCATTGGTTTAATAAGTTTGACTGAAGTAACCCAAACTGAATGATTCAAGCTGGGTCCTATCTTCCACTGTCAGCCCTTTTCTGTACTATATTCATAACAGGTCAGAGTATAGTTACTTTTCTGTTTCTGTGACCAAGGCAACTTACAGAAGGAAGGGTTCACTTGGCTTATGATTCCAGAGGGAGTCCCTCACCATCATGGTGTGAAAGGGTGGCAGTAGGCAAACATGGTGGCAGAAGCAACAAGCTAGAAGCTCACATCTTAAATCACAAGCATGAAGAGAAAAATAGAGGAAGGAGAGAGAGAGAGAGAGAGAGGGAGAGAGAGATAGGGAGGGAGGGAGGGAGAGAGAGAGAGAGAGAGAGAGAGAGAGAGAGAGAGAGAGAGAGAGAGAGGGAGGGAGGGAGGGAGGGAGGGAGAGAGAGAGAACTAAAAACTCTAGGATTCTTTAAACTCTCCAATCCCCACCCCCAGTGCCAGCAAGGCCACACCTGGTAGGCCTCCCCAAACAGCACCAGCAACTGGGAACCAAGTGTGCAAATGCTGTAGATGATGGAGTATAATCTCTTCTTCAAACCACCAGAGAGAGAGAGAGAGAGAGAGAGAGAGAGAGAGAGAGAGAGACCTTATCTTCATATCTGAATGAGCCCCCCCCCAAAAATACATAGGAAAAAATTGGAATTCATTACATAGCTGTGCTCTAGATATCCCAGTAACTGACAAATTGGACACTCTCCCAGTGGACACAAGCTGGGAGAGTGATAAGGTCACCAGGATGGTAAAAGTGGGGGAGAGGGTCATTCCTAAAAGTGATAGAGGGAGAGAAAGGCAAGGAGACAAAGGCAAGAAGTCAGGGTAGGCAGCAAGGGTCTAGCTCAGCACTGATGGAGGACAGACAGAGCCAAGTTGGAGTACAGCTTCATCTACAGTTAGGTTTTGTGGAATCCATTTGGACCCTTCTTGAGAGAGACCTGCATCAGCAAAGAGTCTGCACCACTGGGCCTTCATTGAGAGCAGTAGATAAAAGACAGCCTCCATCTTCTGTTGGAGAGGAAGAGAATATTGGACATTAAAAGCCACACAGGGAAGGTGAGCTATGCACAGAAACTAGAGGTGGTCTTGCTCAATGGGCCTCAGAGTAGAGGGACCGCTTAGTCCCAGAGTACATGATATCTTGTTACATTTTACCACTTCCTCAAGTGTCCTTCCTTGCACTCCGAAAGCAAAACTCAGAAACATCTGATCTTACCTGGAGCTTGAAAATTGGCAGTAAGGATCCACTGAGTCAGTCAGTCAATATGCATGAAGGATCTGGTAAAGCTGGATATGTTACTGTTACTGGTACCTAATTCTGAACAACACTGCCAAGGAATCAGTGTTCAGGTGGATTTGAAATGAGTCACACTTAGGTTGAGTCACACTTAGGTTAGGGGTATGTTCTGAACACAGATAGAAGGGTCCAATTCTTTCCTTTCTCTCTTCTGAATATCAGCCATGAAGTGAACACTTGGCTCTACCACACACTCCCCACTGTGCTGTGCTATCACAAGAGAAACAATCTTTTCTGGATTTAAGTTTACAAAATCATGATCCAAACTAGTTTTGTCCATTAAAATTTGCATTGTCTGTATGTATAAACATAGATGAAAAGAGTTAAAATGGAGTTGCCCCCATATTAGGACAATGATGCTCCTACTAGACACTACAAGATAAATAAATAAATACATACATACATACATACATACATACATACATACATATATACATACATACTCTAGTGCCAGGAATGGATTACCTTTTTCAGAGTTGTTGGCCACTGAGGTACCATAGACCCTTGAACATTACAGGCTATTACAAAAATTATTGGTTACCGTCCAGAACCTGATAGCAATCAAATCCCCTATTGCTGAAGACACCACACACTTGAGACCCGGACCATGGATACATCAAGCTGTTTCTGACCGAGGGGTCGCCTCTCTACTGGCTAGCTTTCATGGTGCAGAGAGATGTGACACATTCCACACTACAAGAAAAGAAAAATGATCATCAGTCTTACCCAGCCTTGAACCCTGTGAGCTTCAGTAACATCTGTCCCCACTGGTGCAGTAGTGGTATGAACATTATGTGAGTAACTAGCCACTTTCTGATCTGATTTACAGCCTACTCCTTGAGGTGAAATCCAGACCCAGCACCATCACCGGACTGAGAACCTGTGGCTACACAGGTCATAGGCCCTATGGAAGAACCTACTGTTACTATTCTAATAAGTAGATGTACATTTAAATGGAATTCTAAGGAATTTCAACTATACCCATACATTAAAGCATCTCTTCGCCTTCATCAGAGAAGCCTCCATTTGCAGTGCATGGCTATTAACATGAAACCCTACAACTATCTAAGGTGAAGAGAGTAAGAGGCTACAGAAGGCTTTTCCCTAAATGGGCTTCCTCCCATGGTTCACGAAATCATTTCAGAGGAAGGGGAAGAGACATTTCAAGAGCCAGAAGCCATCGGTTTGAATACAAGAAAACAGTGTCCTCTGAACACAATGTAGAAATGAATACAGAGATTGTGACAATATGTACAAGCCCCATACAAGCTCAAGCCAGACTAAATCCCATGGAGAAGGAAGGGAGAGATGAAATCCCACTCTAGTCAAGGAACTAGAGTTCCTTGTAATAGATGGCTGCTGGGAAAGAGAGAGTCAATTTTCTTTAAGAGTGTTATCCTTGGTAAGTCAAACATGTTCCAATGGAAGTCTAAAAATATATGAAACCAGCACAAACTAGAAATGATGGAAGGAGGGGGGGAGAGAAAGAGAGACAGAGAGAGAAGGGGGAGTGAGAGAGAGAGAGAGAACAAAGTTGGGTGGATATGGTGGGGTGGATCTGGGAAGAGTTGGGAAACGGGACTGACTATGATCAAATTTTTCAAGGAACTAATAAAATGTTAATTGCTTTATCTCATATATTGTTACTGTAATGAAAAGCTGACTAACACAGGCTGCTCTAAACCTCAGAGAATTTCCTAGCACCAGAAATGTTCTAGCTGCTGTGGTGTGACAGCAGCCAAGTTACAGAACTTGCTGCCAAATTGGCTCAGCAACAGAACCAGATGAAATTTCCCTCAAAGTTCTGATTCCATGCTCTTAATGTATCTGTGCATTTCATAAGATATTATGGAAGGTTCCCTATAATTCCCACGTCCGGCCCTCCCACCCTGATGAAGCAGGTTCTTTACCCTGTTCACCTTTGGTTAATCAACTCTACATGACTTTCTTCCATTACATTCAGGGCTCACATCCCACAGGCTGCTCATTTCTACACTGGACTTTATTCCTCTAATTTCTGAATCCTGATAATCCTCCTACTCCAGCTGCTTAAAGCATTCATTACCAAGGTAGTCTCATATTTTCAAAACACTCAATTCAACTTCATTTCACAGAGTTCAGTCCACAGAATATATGGACTACATATCACCTATTCCATGACATCCATGCTCTGCCACGCCTTCCTCAGGCCTTCAAAGAGAAAACCACATCAGTCAGGTAAAGTCATGTGACCACCTCACTCACTTCACCGTGAAAGCTCCATTACTGTTAAATTTCTTTTTTTCCTTCTTCCAACCAATTTCATTCTTTTCCTTTGTTTACTCCCACCTCCATCCTCACCCTATGAGTGAGTATGTGTGTTTTTATGTGTATGTGTGTGTGTTTGTGTGTATATGTGAGTTTGTGTGTGTGTGTTTGTGTTTATGTGTGTACACCATGCTTTCCCTATCTTCTGTCGAAGGGACTGGATCCTGTCATCTAACTCATTAATGAAAACTTAACCACATCTTCCACAATGACGTCTTTATTTTCTCACTTTTAGTTGCTCTACTACCTTGGATTCAAGTTTTCTGGGCACTAGAAGATCCAAAAAGTCTATAAAAATATACCTCAAGTTCTAACATCACCATCAGAATCCAGACCCAAAAGATAGCTAAGAGTTTTCTTACCAGGATTCCATGAAACACTAACTAGGAGCTAAATGACTGGTACTAAATCTTTTTAGACAAGTTCTGTATAGATGAGATTGGCCTGAAGCTGTGGCACTGGGGGCCACTCGTGGTGCTTTCTGGCATCTCTACACTTTCTTACATTCTACCCTGAGAAGTAGTGATGGCCTGTGGTCAGTCTTAGCACATCCACACACATTTTGCCAAACAATTACAAGAACTCCTGGTTTCAGTGGGCACACTTCCCGTCTGACCCTCAAATGTTTCTCATGTCTACACCATCACCCAAATATTCACACTGTAGTCTGGAACCTCACCATGTGACCCTTTACAGAGCTCTCCAACTATTAGTAAGTCTCACAGTCTACTCCAGGGCCTCAGTGGACTACCAAATGCCTCATTCCTGACTCAATAGGGGGAAAAAAAAAAACCTAATGATCCACTGGAGCCTGCAGTCGGTCATCACTTTTGCTCAGTTTCCACCCACTTGGCAGGACATGAAAGTTTCTTTGGTGGGACTTTTGAAAGTCCATCATCAACTCAGGGAAGTTACATGTTATTCTTTTGGTTTTGTTCTGTTTTTTTTTTCCCCCTCCATCTTGGTTCCCAAAATTTCAATGAAGTTTTGCAACCTTGTCCTTCTGCATGCATCTGTGACAATGTGTCTCCCTCCCTTCTTCTACCACACCTAGGTAATCAATCAGTCATCGTCTAGACATGTTACTGGTAGTGGCATGGGTAGAAGGGGATGGGCTGAACCCAATTCTTGGATGCCCTTTCTCTTGCTGGGGGAAAGAGTATTTTCTATGGTTGTCACACTTCTAGAACCTCCAGGGTGAAGCCAAAAGGGATATTCACACAGCTGAGAGGTAGGCCATCAAAGCCAGCCTTTATCCTGCCCATCCTCTACAGCAAGGTTCTCTTATATGATGACACTTTCCAGCTGTAGGAACTCCAGTCCTTAGGAATTCTCCATAAACTAACCCTCCTGGCAATGAGGGCCCTGCACATTGCCTTATTTGAGCCATATACCATGCCAACCTAGTGTGTAACCAGCCTCTCACTTAGGATAATTTGACTTAGAACTTTACAATTTTTTGACTTTGCAATGATGCAGAGGGAATACATACTCAGTAGAAATCACATACTTTCATTTTTGAATTTTAGTATTTATTCAGGCTTTCTATGCCAGAGAGAATCAATGACCCACACAGAACAACCACCAACACTCAACACTCAACTTATACTGCTAAGCTGTGGTGTTCAGTGGGGTACATTCTCAATGTGGATGGGTTCATTAGGATATAAGCTTGTTGTAAGTCAAGAGAGCATCTGTGTTTCTTTTCAAGTTGCTTTTCAACAAAGGGCAAATGTGGGGAACTATGTGTCATGTGACTAGGTTAGAACTGCTAAGAGTCAGACCTCTGTCATCCTCTTCCAGGAGGCACCATGCACATCATAGGACACAACCATCAATCAGAGGAATCTGATATTTGAGTTTCACTTCTGCCGTGTATTGCCGCAGTCACTTTTAAAAGGTCAGTTGCTTCCATTATTATTCCATAATAATGCTTCCTGCCTCATGGGAGTGTTAGAGTCGATGACATACATGCACTACACTGGACCCAAGTTCTAGATATTTAGGGCACTTTTCTAGAAAGTTGTACCACAGCTATCCCCTTTTATAACAGAATCCTTTAACTCTCCAGTATGTCTTGGTATGCCAAGTATGTCAAAAGATCTGTTGAAAGTAAATTATCATGGAGGGAATTTTGCCACTGGGAAAGGTTCCGCATGTGATAAATAACTGCAGGACAGTAGGGGGCAGTAGCTCATATGGTTCTGTTTGAACGATGTTGATTTCCTTTGGAGAACTTTGACTAGGTCAGGCCAAAGGGCATTAGGTACTGAGTGGAATAAACCAATTCCTTTTAATTTCATGAAACCTATCTTTAAAAGTAATACCATGGATGTAACAAAACAGTATAAAGACAGATCTATTTTGCCCCTTTTCTGCGTATGTTACGATTGTTAGCTTGGTGTTTATGGGACTCCTAACTGTGGGAATCAGGGTGTCTCTGACTCTTTCACCTGCCCTTCGGGCCCTTTTTCTCCTACTAGGTTGCCTGGTCCAGTCGTGATATGAGGGTTTATGCCTAGTCTTAGTGTATCTTGTTGTGCTGTATTCTGTTGATATCCCTGGAACTCTGAAGGGAAACAGGAGGAGTGGATCTGGGAGAGAGGGGAAGTGGGAAGGAGACTGGAAGGATTGAAGGAAGGGATAATTGAAGCCAGGAGGTATTGTAGGAAAGAAGAATGGGTTTTTAAAGATACGTGCTTGTTTACTAAAATTAATACAATCTGAAAGTGTCCCTGTCTTTATTTTGGGGGGGAAAAAGATTTCAACTTAGTAAGCCACACTGCACATGAGATGTCACGTATTCCACAAATCTATAATAATTGAATGTCAATTAAAGATTAAGTATATTTAAAAGAGTTTTAAAATTGGTGAATTAGACTTAGCTGTCATTTTATACTGCATTTAATTTTTCTTAACTATTACTACTGTGCCTTTAGCCATATTTTAGTATAGTTGAACAAGTTAAAATTTATACACAATCTTGAAAACATGATTAAAGAGTCATAGTTGTATCCATATAAAACTTTCTTGCTTGGCTTATTTATTTATTTATTTATATCTTTGCTTTCAAAAATGCAACCTTTGCACCATGAATGTAGACCTGCATGTGTTCCTTTTCTTTGTCTCTGTGGGACTCCGTACATGTGGTCTCTACAGTCCGCACTCTAATTCATGACAAAATCAAAGATAATCGCTCAGGCAGATCTCAGACAGAATCTTGATGATGTACAATAACTGAACCAAATGCATGGCTGCTAAAAAGTAATACTTTAAATTAAAAAAAAGTAAATTCAGCCTCGCTTGTCTTGCATGGGAGTATTTACAAAAAGTTAGAACATTTTTAGGGCCTGGATCTGTGTTCATGGCTGATGAAGCTACCATGTTTTAGGGCCAAGCCTTAAATCGGGCGGACTATGCAACCATGTAGAATAGTAACATTCCTGGATAGCTATGGGAGAAAGGCTGAACATACCCTGGAATTTTGTCAGTGCCAGGATTCCAAATGCTGTCTGTCTCACCTCTCTTTCTCTGCTTCTCAGTTTATTTCTGTCTGTAACTCCACATCCATTACAACCCCTATGCTCCACCGTCTTTTTGATAGCCTCTCCCTGGACTCCTTTTCTCTGTTCTCACATATCCAATGACCCTGCAGGACCTTTCATTTCTACAAGACACTTCATTGTCACTCTGGCTGCTTAGTGGATTGGCTCACAGGGCTTTATTTCCTCCTCTCTGTCAACGGCCTAGTGTTGGCTGCACAGTGTATGCATCCTCATGGGCCAGGTGCAACATATGGCTTGACGTCCACCAGCAAATGACATCCGTGCCTTCTAAAAATGAAGCACCAGAAAGAGGTGCATTCCTGAAGCACCAGAAAGAGGCATACCCCATGCTGTACCTGGTTAAGCTCAGTCACTCTGTCACTGAAGCCACGTGGTTTCTTTCTGCAGTGGTTTCAAGGCACCTTCTGCATCTAGACTATACTTGTTTCACAGATATGAAAAACAGAGCAAAGGCCATGAGAACACCATCAATCCTGAGGTCCCATAGCCACCAGCTATGTGCTGATGTCCTGGCTCCCTACTCCTGGTCACAGCAAAGCTAGTGACAAGCCTGATTGTCACCATTTTTGATAGACTCAACTGGAAGTTCTCTTCAAATTCTATTCCTCTGGCTGTCTAGTGGTATTGAAATTTTTTATTTCCCTGTTTTAAATATTTCGGTTTGAACTAACATTGAGTCAAATCATTAATTGGTAAGAGAGGTGAGTAAAGGCAACAGACTCTCAAACAGCAGAGTCCAGGACTGGTTGTAGGGTATTTGGGGCAGCGGTTTCAGCAACCAGTACAGAAAGAGATGCAGAGAGCTACCGCATACAAGATCTAGGGTCATCTCAGCAGCCCATGCTGCTCCTCTGTGATGTTGCCTCGCTGATAAGACAATATGAACACAAAGAAACAGGATTTCTGGTGATGAATCAAGATGGTTTAAAACTAATCTCTGCTAAGTACAAGGGTCTGCCCCTGCACTGGCTTTCTAGGAGACCGGTGTTCTTGGGCTTCTTGATGAGTAAAGATAGAAAAATAAAATGCACACAAATCCCATCTCATTAGGAAGCAAAAACCTAGGCATATACATTGCATATTGCCTTCAGAGTAAACTTCTAAAGCAATCAACATGAACAGAGGTGACTATAAAAAGGAGTCCCATCTGCTCTAGAAAGCAATGCAAACAGAAGCGATTCTGAGCCAAAGGTCTCTGGCTTCACAGAATGTGGTGTAGAACCTCTGACAAGCCTTCACAGAGACCTACAGCATAGAACCCAGGGTTGGAATTGAACCATCTCCTGTTCTTTAAGCCACTCTTCTTTTGAAAATAGTTTTGGCTTATCACATGGGCCTGGTAGAAACTAGTCCTCTGCCCTTGGCAAACTAAGTGAGAACAGCATCTAATGATCTGATTAACCTCCGATGGTAAAGTCACCAGGTGAACAAAATATAAGTACAACCAACCGGAGATGATGCCTACCTAACATCTTTTCCTCCACCTATAACTTTCTTCTATTGCAGGGCTCAGTTAGTTGCAGTAGGGAATATAATCAAATATTTTAAATATGTCCCCATAAGTGGTGAGTAGATGGTTATAAAGTTACAGTCTAGCTAGAAGGACTATGTCCTGTGAGAATGCTCACCAAGGTCTCCACAAGAGTGGAGCTTATCACAATGTTTTTCCCCTTTTTGGGGGGTGGGGTGGGGGTGTTCTAGGTTCTTAACCTTATGACTTCATGCATACTAAGTGAACATTATATCATTGATCTACATCCTAAACTCTATGAGTATTAGCAAAAGACAATAGAAAAAGGAGACCCGTGGCGAAGGGACTTACCAGTCTCCTCTCCATCAACTCCACTTTGAACTCTAGAGGGCCATGTGTAAATTGGCTCTAGAGGCAGGGAGGGAGGAAGATGTGGCTAAAGAGAGGTCCCTCTCAGCAAAGCTAACCAATTGTCACTGGACTGGAGTACATATTGCTTGCTGAGTGTTGAGGTCACCTTTAACAGAAACCAACCTTAAATCCCAGTTGTGTCAAGCATCCGGAAAGGCTAGGATGATCCCCATGAGATGGAAATACCCTACTGGTGAGGAAACAAAAGGTTATGCTCACTGGAAAAGAGTGAAGTTGGACAAGAACTTTCTGTTCCTTTATGAAACACAGGGTGCTTTATCCACAATCACGGTGTTTAAGCAGTGCTGTTTCTCAACATGAACCTGATATCTAGGCCAAAGAATAAATACATTCAAAGAACTTCCTGCTCTTGTCAAGACACTGCATGACTGAAAGTGACAGACATGTACAGAGTACACAGTTACAGGGTTGGGTGGAAAGCAATACCTTCTCGCCTTGATATGATTATTGGGTGCAAAGTCTCTGTAGCTAGAGCACACTCTTCTGGATCCAAAGAATAAAAATGATTTTAACATCTCTGAAAAATCCCATCTAATTCACTCAAATGGATTTTTTTTTCAATCATCATTCCCATTCCCTGGAAACTGAGATTCTTAAAGAAAAAATTATTCAAAGATGATAAATACGTTCGCATAGCTAAAACCTTCCTTTGGGGCATTTCAGGTTGCTTATGTCCCAGGATAAATAGAACAAAATGAGAAGTTACCACAGTGACTGAAAAGATTAGACTATCAAGAGGAAGTGGTGTTCCTGTTAAAATGAGAGACTATTCCTCAAACCTAGATTTTTCCATGAGACAGCATTTTTGTGCCAAGTGGAAAAAAACAATAGGGGTTGTTTTTGGTTTGGTTTGGTTTGGTTTGGTTTGGTTTGGTTTGGTTTGGTTTGGTTTGGTTTGGTTTGGGTTTTTGCACAGTGGATACTAGTGCAATTAATATCTCACTAATCTCCATGCTCTTCACTACAAGATGAATTATCTTTTTTTTAATTAGGTATTTTCCTCGTTTACATTTTCAATGCTATCCCAAAGGTTCCCCATACCCACCCCCCCCAATCCCCTACCCACCCACTCCCCCTTTTTGGCCCTGGCGTTCCCCTGTACAGGGGCATATAAAGTTTGCAAGTCCAATGGGCCTCTCTTTGCAGTGATGGCCGACTAGGCCATCTTTTGATACATATGCAGCTAAAGACAAGAGCTCCCGGGTACTGGTTAGTTCATATTGTTGTTCCACCTATAAGGTTGCAGTTCCCTTTAGCTCCTTGGGTAATTTCACACAGCTCCTCCATTAGGGGCTGTGTGACCCATCCAATAGCTGACTGTGATCATCCACTTCTGTGTTTGCTAGGCCCCGGCATAGAAGATGAATTATCTTATAACTTAGACCCTAACTTGGTAGATGGATAGCTGAGACAGAATTTGCAATGGAATAGGGAACATACAAGGTATACATACTAATTAAACTTTATGGTCAGTTGCAAAGGAACATTGTTCATTGTTGTAGCTAATGTATTTCCTTGTGTGTCATTCTATTCTCTCCATCCCTTTCCTCTCTTGTACTTGGAAGATTGTTGGTAGCATGCAAGTTTACAATTATGTCCACAAGTTAAAGTATGACAGCTGTGATAAGAGGAAAGGATGGTGTCCAGAGATGAACGCTGCTGCTGGAGTCTCTGTTTGGGAAAAACATTGTGTGTGTTCTCATTTGCATGAATGGTGGGTTCATTACATCCATGAGCACATTTCTCAAGGCTTTTGCTTTGGTTTGAAATCTTAAATGCAGAAAAGAGTGCATATGGGTATCTAGTAGCTGATGATGTGGTGGGAGACAAAGGGTAGCCATTGGCTCCATGAAGTCTTACTTCAACAACTTTATCTCTGGACTTTACTACAAGATGGAATTGAAACACACGCGCGCGCGCACACACACACACACACACACACACACACACACACACACACACACTCTTCCTAGTCACCCTGGCTCAGGATTCTACTGTGACCAGACCACCTATGCTCTCTGAGAGCTGTGCCAAGGAAAGGGCAAAGGCTGTTTAAGCATAGATATGGGCTGATTTTAAACTGAATTTCTAGAAAGTTGAGAGGTGTTCAGATCAGAAAAAAAAAATGGGAACTTGAACCCATCTTTTGTTCCTGAATCTATAAGAATGTGGACAATTTGTGATTTCATAGAGCTCTGAGCCTTCCTATCATGTGAAAATAAATAAACAAATAAATGTCTATTCCTGGAAGAAATTAAGGAAAAAACATGCAAACCACTAGTATAGTACCTGGCACAAATCATAGGATACCAGGCTACCTAGAAGACAGTTGGATTTGGCAATGTGGTGTCTAGTCATGTCTTTTCCAGGGACATCTAGAGTAAAAACTTGTGTGGTGTTACAGGGAGGATAATAGAAGCATTTGATATATTATCTACCTGGGCTTGAAGTCAGGGGAAATCTTAGCCTTGCTGGGGTCTGATTTCATTTCTGGCTGTGAAGTTACATAAGCAAAGCCTCCCGATGTCATAATAAAACTTCTAGAACATCTCTTGCCTTGCAGGGATACAGAACAGAAATGTATCATATGCATTTCTTGAATTCCACTACTGTCTTGTTATCTTTCCCTCTTGAAGCAGGGTGTGCTATTTAATACATAAAGATTGCCCACAGTGACCTCTTTTTCAGTTCTTCCTGCATGGTAAAGTTCCCGAAAGCTGTTGTCACACGCCCTCCAATCTTACTACAGCAGAACATTCTGATTGCCTGCTCTTAAAATTCACGCAGGATTTTAACTTCTAGACAGAAAAAAATATTCAAATGATTTATTTACCAGTGGAAAGTACCTCCTTTTCAACAATGAAGTCAAGTGAACCATTGTTGCTTCAGAAATATCTCACACCTAAACACCTGGGGTAGAACAAGAGCGCTGTTGATTATTCAGTAAAAGAGCACACACCATAATGTAGTTTCTGGTATAAACCTCTCAGTACTTAGTAAGCTCAGGGTGGAGAAAGTTCCTCTTTTGTGAATTTATTTGAGAGAGATGAAGAACTTAGGTTTTTTTTTCTTTCTTTCTTTTATTTAAATATATTGGAAGTTCAAAGGAAGTCATATATGAAACTAATGTAGGCTGAATTAAATTTTTATTTTTTTCTCTGCAACCAAGAATATAGAAATGATGGGTGCATATGTTACAAGTGCTTGTATCTATAATAATAGATTTCACTCAGCAAATGTGTTAATGCAGTATATATATTAGTGGGTAATGGCAATGAGGTAGATGGAAGAATGAGGAATAAAAGACCTTAGGAAGAGACAGATGGGAAGATAATGAATCAGAAATAGAGAAGAAAGAACAGAGAATGAAAGTCAAAGACAGTGAAGGATGGAGGAAAGTAGAGAGTAGGAGATTAACTCTAAAATATAAGTATAAACTATAAGAAGATAAACTATCTTTTTTTCTTAAAGCGATCTGAAAGTCTATCACTAGAGGCACATGAGTCATGCTGTTTGTTTCTGCACTTTCCAATTATGTGTGTGTGTGTGTGTCTACCACAAAATTAATCATGCTCAACACCAAGCCAATGGACCATTGTTCTGCATGAAGTGAGGGAATCATGGGAGGACCACAACATCACAAGTCACTAGAAAGACCTTAAGATTTGGACCTTATCTACAGCCATTGTTCAGCTCCAGTGGTTCTTTACAGTAACATGGGATGTGTTCTTCAAGGTACTTGGACACTGTTATCTCTTCATATCAAGTCCTTATGCCTCTGCTTACCACCAGGTTAGTTCTTGAGATTACACTCAGCAAGGCTAACCTTCTTCTACAGAACAGCTCAGAGGAAGCCATCAGGACACACACCTTTCAAAATGGCCTCCAAGACCCATCCCTTCCTTACATCATCTCCACAGCCTTCATCCTTGAGACCATGTTACACTTTGAGTTGAAATGCCTTGATGTGCTCCTCACATATTTTAATCCTTAGTCCACAGCTGATGGTAGTGTTCTGGGAAGCTGTGGAAGTTTTAGGTCTGGACAGAGTAGGTTGCTAAGGAGAAAGGCTTCAGGATTGTGGTCCAGCCTCACTTCTGGTCAGCTCTCAGTTTCCTGGTCTGAAATATGACAAGCCCCACTGCCAGTTCCCTCCACCATGCCTTGTCCACTATGGTGAACTATGAGCCAAACAAGTCCCTCCCTCCTAAAGTTAACATATCCATTGAAAATGCTTCCATCCTCTCTTCTTTTCCAAGCATGGTTCATTCTCTTGGTGTGGTCCTAAAGAAAAACAAAGGAAAGAACTGACCCATCTCTCATTCTAGAAACCCCAAATCCAATATTGTGCCTTTTGTGACCGACTGCATGGGGCTAGGGGGCAGCCACATGATGATAGGACCTTTCCCTAATGAGTACTTTATAGTTTACATGCTTCACGCTAAAGGACCGGCTCTGTCCCTCCTCTGGAAATTATTGAAAGGAGTCAAGGAAGTATGTGCCTTTGCATAAGCAGGCATCCATGCTCCTTCCCATAGGGATGGTCCTGTGTGCTCTTTTCTTTCCACTTTTGCCTTGAGTGAGGCTTTTCCTGGATTTACCCTTGGAAGTGGACATACCATAAGCCTGAGCCATACCCACTTTCTACTTTAACAATCCCCTATTAAGTCCTTTCCCAGGCAGACTCCAATCTCTCTTGTCCACCAGCCTAGTGAAGAGACAAGTTCTGCATCAGGCTCCATGCTGTTCAACAGCATGAATCCAAGCAGCAGAGTTAATCTCCATTTCCTCTCCTACAAAATGAGTTGATAACAATCCATACACTCTCGAGTCCTTGAGAGATGTGGTAATACCTGGCCACCACAGCGCACGCCTGAGGACTCAGTGAGTGTTCGGGAAGTACTGAGCATGTAACAATGCTTATCTTGGTCCCGCCTCCTTAAGGAATCCCTGATTTCTACAGTCACACTAAGGAGTGGCTGGCTTTTGGCTCAGGAGTACCATGGGCAAGATTCCCTAATATTGAGCTTGAAGAACAACATGCAAAGTTATGTAGATGCAAGCATTTTCCTCATGAACAATTCTCTACTATGGTTGTATAATATTTGTCTGGAGAGCCACTGAAACTTTTTCTGTGCCCCACATCCCACACACATTATCCAGATGTAAGCAGTCTTTGGTGAGACTATAATACACCTAGGGATGGAAACACAGAAACAGAGCAAGGTTTTTTAACACTAGTGGGCATCCGATCACTGGAGTGGTTTGGAAAAAAAATAATAGCCATACCCCTGAGAACGCTGGGTCTCAAATGAAACTGAATAACCATATTTTTGTAAACGTATGCAGGAGTTTCTGGTTTGCTCTGGACAACCACTGGTTGGCAAGTTTCCATCATACTTTCAAACGCAATGAAAACGGCTGGCTCTCAAGCAGACATGAGTGGTGACATAGTGTATATTCAAGAGAAGGTTCCCCTGGGCAGAGCTCTCTCTCATTTGGACCCACACTAAGTTCCTGAGGTACGTGTAGATCTCAAGAAAGAAGCATCCTGCGTCTTCTGGATCTTTTCCTTTCCCTTGGTAAAAATCGCCAACCACAGCATCTTCTTCAAAAAGAGTAAGACACGGCAGGGCTTGACTACAACCCGGAAGGACTTCTTATTGATTACAGAGTGCTTAAACTGAGAGAAATGGCCTCAACCTTATTGTTTCTGTTCCTGTCAACCTATCCTTATGAGAGCAGAGCTTCAATAATAAACTGATAAAACAAAATCATGCTGCATCAAATATAAATGTATAACTTGACAAATTTGAATTTTAAAAAAGTCAAATAAACCTTTGGGTTATTGTTTTTAGTTTTACCTACATGACTTCTTTAACCATCTTTCAAAGACACCTGTATGTCAACATGTTTACCTCCAATGACTTCTTACAATATTTTCCCTTTTTTTTTCTGAAATTGTTCTTCCCATATTTATAGTGTTCAAACATCCTTTACTCAATACTCAATAGTAGCATATCTGTTTATTCTTATATCCATGCCTACTGGCATACCGTGGCAGGGATGATAAAATGTATGAAGTATTTGGTAGAGGTCAAAATTAGTAGATTATACAACTTGTGAAACACATGAAACTCAAGAAGAATGAAAACCAAAGGGTGGACACTTGGCCCCTTCTTAGAATTGGGAACAAAACACCCAGGAAAGGAGTTACAGAGACAAAGTTTGGAGCTAAGACGAAAGGATGGACCATCTAGAGACTGCCATATGCGGGGATCCATCCCATAATCAGCCACCAAACGCTGACACCATTGCATATACTAGCAAGATTTTGCTGAAAGGACCCTGATATAGCTGTCTCTTGTGAGACTATGCCGGGGTCTAGCAAACACAGAAGTTGATGCTCACAGTCATCTATTGGAAGGATCACAGGGCCCCCAATGGAGAAGCTAGAGAAAGCACCCAAGGAGCTATAGGGGTCTGCAACCCTATAGGTGGAACAACAATATGAACTATCCAGTACCCCCAGAGTTCGTGTCTCTAGCTGCATATGTAGCAGAAGATGGGCTAGTCGGCCATCAGTGGAAAGAGAGGCCCATTGGTCGTGCAAACTTTATATGCCCCAGTACAGGGGAATGCCAGGGCCAAGAAGTGGGAGTTGGGGGAGGGGAGTGGGAGGGAGGGTATGGGGGACTTTTTGGTATAGCACTGGAAATGTAAATGAAGAAAATACCTAATTTAAAAAAAAAAAGAAAGTGTTCTTTTGAAATAATCAAAAACCAAGCGAAGGATAATGGTCCGCATGAATAGATGGATTTGAATGATGCTTGGGTGGAAAATAGAAGAGAAATAATGTCTAGGCAATATTAAGGAAAGAATACTGAGTTATTCTGCGGCTGGATTATCTGTCAATCATGCGTTTGGTTTCCTCCTCTGAGAAGGAACAAAAATGATTCTGAGCATCCCCAGTGTCTTTCCAGCCTACACATCCTCTGCATCTCCTCAGCAAGCATTGAAAGAGGGGAAGGAAGGGCAGAAAATGTGTGGAACATAATTTCAATTAAAAAGTTATGCTGGGGGATGGAGAGGAGGCTCAGCCGTAAGCAAGCTCGCGGCTCTTTTTTTATTTTTTTTTTTTCCATTTTTTATTAGGTATTTAGCTCATTTACATTTCCAATGCTATACCAAAAGTCCCCCTTACCCACCCACCCCCACTCCCCTACCCACCCACTCCCCCCCTTTGGCCCTGGCGTTCCCCTGTACCGGGGCACACAAAGTCTGCGTGTCCAATGGGCCTCTCTTTCCAGTGATGGCCGACTAGGCCATCTTTTGATACATATGCAGCTAGAGTCAAGAGCTCAGGGGTACTGGTTAGTTCATAATGTTGTTCCACCTATAGGGTTGAAGATCCCTTTAGCTCCTTGGGTACTTTCTCTAAATGCAAATCAAAACAACCCTGAGATTCCACCTCACACCAGTGAGAATGGCTAAGATCAAAAATTCAGGTGACAGCAGATGCTGGCGAGGATGTGGAGAAAGAGGAACACTCCTCCATTGTTGGTGGGATTGCAGGCTTGTACAACCACTCTGGAAATCAGTCTGGCGGTTCCTCAGAAAATTGGACATAGTACTACCGGAGGATCCAGCAATACCTCTCCTGGGCATATATCCAGAAGAAGCCCCAACTGGTAAGAAGGACACATGCTCCACTATGTTCATAGCAGCCTTATTTATAATAGCCAGAAACTGGAAAGAACCCAGATGCCCCTCAACAGAGGAATGGATACAGAAAATGTGGTACATCTACACAATGGAGTACTACTCAGCTATTAAAAAGAATGAATTTATGAAATTCCTAGCCAAATGGATGGACCTGGAGAGCATCATCCTGAGTGAGGTAACACAATCACAAAGGAACTCACACAATATGTACTCACTGATAAGTGGATACTAGCCCAAAACCTAGGATACCCACGATATAAGATACAATTTCCTAAACACATGAAACTCAAGAAAAATGAAGACTGAAGTGTGGACACTATGCCCCTCCTTAGAAGTGGGAACAAAACACCCATGGAAGGAGTTACAGAAACAAAGTATGGAGCTGAGATGAAAGGATGGACCATGTAGAGAAAGCTCGCGGCTCTTACAGAGAACTGGAGAGTGGTTCCCAGCATGCACCTGGGACAGTTCACAACCATCTGTATCTCCAGTTCCAGTCGATCTGTCGCCCTCTTCTGGCCATCATAGTCCCTACACAAGTGGCGTACCCACACCCAGACACACATCTAAATAAAGAATAAATACAGCAATCATGTTATTTGCCTGAAATCAGAGTTCATGGATTATCCTTTATTTTATCTGACAACCTTTCTTGTAGTCATACCAACAAGCTGGGTAGAAAAACACAACGGGGAACGGTGTTCCAAGGAGTGCTTGTGGTCCAGTTTGGACCACAGTTGCTCATCAGCCAGCAATCTCTCAGACCAGCTCCACACTCCTCCTCAATGGCTCCCGCGTCACTCACCAGCCACACTAGTCTCTTCTGCTCTGCTTCCGAATGCATTCGGTCGTATTCTAACACCTCAAAGGCTTTCAATGTGGTCTGGTGATCATGCCTGGATCTATTTCTATACCTTCCCCGTTTTGTTTTGTTTTTTTCTCTTCCATGTCCCTCACTTCTGCTCTGTATCTCTCTTAGAAAGCTTTGATGTGAAATGGAATCATTTGTACCTTCCCCATTGCTCAGAGAGAGACATGTATAGACACTGAGCTGCCATTTAACACCAGGGCCAGACCAAGAGATCTACTCACACGTCTGCCTTCCCTCTGATTTCCCAGATTCTGACTCATGGACTTTGAGTCAAGGCAGTCTGTCTTTATTAACTTTTCTTAGCATCTCCAAAGAGGTAGAATGGAAACTTGTTGTACAAAACAATTCACAATATGCACTTGTTGAAGGGAGGGAGCTTTTTAGACTTCTGTTTGGAAAGAAAGAAAAATGGCCTGACCCAGTTTTCAAACTAGGTCAAGATGTGGTAGACTGAGCGAAATCACGGAAGGTACAAATGACTCCGGAGCACAGGACCATGTGACGTCACTTCCTTAGGGCCCCGTTGGCAGGTATGTAACCTGCTTTTCCTGTGGAGCTAGTGCTTAAGCCCGAGGGGAAGAGAGATGAACTCATAATTTAAACAGCCCTCTACTTGCGTTTTCCCATCCGCCTCTCCAGCTTTACCAAGCATTCCTTCCTGCAATAGCTGGTTTTCCCCTGTTTTAATGACTGGGAGTGACTCCGAATAAATGGATGGCCGTTGTGGTCCTTCTCAGCTTTTCTGCCTCCTTTCAGTTTTACTTGTAACAAAACAAATTGCAAGTAGCACTGGCATTTAGAAAACTCTAACAGTTCTGTGATCTGTATTTATTTCCTTTGTGTCTGTGTTCATATTTTGTGGTGAATGTGCACATATGTGGGGGCCAGAGGTCAAGTTCATGTATCCCCAGGAATAAGATCTACCTTGCTTTTTGAGGCAAGGTCCCTTCATTGGCTGGGAAATAGCTGATTTGGACAGACAGATGGGACCGCAATCCCTAGGAATCTCCCCGTTAGTACTTCCTCCAGTCTAGCCACCATCTCCTGCTTTTAAGGTGTGTTCTGAAGGACAGAGCTTAAGTCCTCATGTTTGCCTGACAAACACTCCAAACACTGAGTCATCTCCCTGCTCTCTTCTCTATGATCGATGGATGGACGGCATCACTTGATCCTTCCCACAGTTAATATCCCAGTCTTAATAATCCAATTATGAAGACTTTTAGGTCATTCTTATTTTCCTATTACTTTGTTTTATTAAGCTATGAAATGTGAACCCTTCTGTTTTCCTTCCTATCAATATTTCTTATTTTCAAAAAAAATGAAAGAAAGATAGCATCATTTCATTTTTACCCATGAGCTTTTGATCTTCGTGTTTCTTTCAAATCTTTGAGTAATTTCTCTCTTCCTGGCCACACTTTTTCATTTCTGTTGACCTTTAACCCACCTTCCTCAGAGCCGGGAATGAGCTTCAGAGCCTAGCTGCAAATATTTCTTTTGCTTCTTGCTTCTTGTCTCTTGTCTTTTGGCATAGCTCTTCCCTCTGCTCTTTCTTTTTGCATCTTTCCTCTCCTTCCTCTTTGTCTCCCTTCTCCTCCCATCCCATTCCTCCACTCATGTCTATGCCTTAATTATTCCATCCAGGTTTCCCTTGGCCCCTTTCTCTTCAACGCTCCATGATTTTGCCAGTGTTTTGCATTTGCTTGTTTAAGAGAAGAGAGATATTTCAGATCTTCCTTTTTGTAAAAGAATTTCTCATACTTCCAGAGAGCCTGGAGAGACGTCTCTGTCTTTACCTGTTTCACAGTTCATTTTGCTCATACCCTCACACGGACCTGCCAGCCACCAAAACGTTTAGCTTTCCTAGAGCTAGCCTCACTGCTGCTTCAATGCCTCAAATGCTTTCTCCTTATCTTCTAGATTTCCTGGATCACCTTCCACCTGACCTTCCTAGCCTGGTCAGTAAAACTTCACCTATGCATCCATCAGCCCACAGATTAAACCTTCTTACCAACCTAAAATCACACTGAGATTGTAAATTCGATGTTTGGAACACTACACTGGAAATAAAAGCATATAGAGTGCATGGGTAAATACCTGGTATATTCAGTAACTACCATCTAAAATTTCACAGAACCTTCGCAAAAATCAAAGCTCTTCAAACCCCACACATCCTGCCCTGCTCACTGGTGTCTTATTAGGAGACTTTCCTGCCTTCCCAGCAAGCACTTCCGCACTGTTCTATCTTCCCTATGGCATCTGTGTTGAAACACATGAATTTACTGTTAGCCATTTTCAATATTATAAAAAGCGAGATGTCCTTAAGTCCTCTGACCTCATCTTTCCACTCAAAGCTGTAATTACCATCCCTAGTTGTCACTACATTTAGTTAGGCATCTTTTGTTATCTCCTCCATTTAGACTGCCGCTGTGTCTGATAGTCTACCATTCACTTATCCATCATAAAGCTGCCGGACCAGTTTGGAGCTACTGTAAACAATGCTTCTGTGAACATTCCTGAACAAGATTCCTGACCGACACGTGCATGAGGGCAACTAGAACTGCTGAGTCACAGCCCATACACCTTTGTTACTGAATGCCAAACTGAGTTTTTCCAAAGGTGTTGTCTCGGTTTGCTCTCCCATCAGCAGAACATGAGACCTCGTTTCACTCTACAGTTTTGACATAAACAGTGCTCATCGGGTAGACAGGGCTAGCATTTTCATCTCTCGATGCTCAGAGCTCCCGAGCTGACTGATGTGTGGGAAGATCTTCCACCTATGTGTTCATTCATGAAATTCTCTTACACTTACGAATCCTTACCGATCTATTTGGAATCTGAATTTCCCCAAGGATCAGCTGTAGGAAGTCTTAAGATTGGATGCATGTGGACAAGCCCGTTCAGAAAACCCATTTTCCAGTAATGCATGCAATGCTTGCTTTAGTGATACTATGGATTTATAGGGGAGAAAAGTGGAATAACTTTTATGTAAAACAGAGTAAGGGAGGCAGCAGTGTATCATACAGCCAATGTCTAAAACCTTAGGGCAAAGGATTCTTCCGATGCCTACCTCTCTCTCCTTCTCTCTGTTTCTCTCTGTCTATCTCTCTCTGTGCCAGTCTGTCTCTGTCTCTGTCTGTCTGTCTCTCTTTCTCTCTGTATCTCTCTCTGTGTCTGTCTGTCTCTGTCTCTGTCTCTCTCTTTCTCTGTCTCTCTCTCTCATTGAACCCAATCCCTGTACATATTAAGCAAGAACTCTACCACAGAACCACATTCCCAGCCTTAACTTCCCAGAATCTTGTGATCAGGAGAATCCTGTCCACTGACCACTCACAGTGTAGTTCTGTGTTCAACAGATTTGAACATTCCAGGGACTTCCAAAAAGTTCTGCTAACTTTAGGAGCAGGCTACAAAGTGGGGAAGTATATTCCAACCACTTCAAGGAGCCTCTGCTGAAACCCTCACTGCTGATGAAGTAGCTAATGCCCAGCACAGAGATCCTAAAATTACAAGTCTTTATGTATTGACGTTCTTTTTAATTGAAAGATGTTCAAGAGGCTTTTTCGATGCATCTCATACTGCACGTTCATCCTTCTGTGGAGATCATTTCCTGGGATAGATGAATAAGATGGACAAATTGAATCAAATTTGTACATACATGTTCAATTTTTTGCCTCTATTTTGTGTGTTTGTGTGCACAAACACACAAAATATGGGTGTGTGTGTGTGTAAACACTGAGTGTCATTTTCTATCACTCTACCTTTGTCCTTTGACGCAGAGTGTCCCTCTAAAGCTGGAGCTAGGCCAGCATCCAGCAAACCCTAGTTTCCCTCCTGTCTCACTCCTCACAATGCTGAGGTTAAATGCACATGCACTGACTGTCAGCTCTTTCTCCTGGGCACTGGGACCAGGCTCCACACTGTGAGCACTCTTTCCCAGTTAGCTAGTTCCTTAACCAGGCTTTTTTCAACAGCAGCAAAATGGTTGCTTTAAAAAATAAAAATTCCTCCACCTACAATGTTTCTTTTAATTCAGATGTCAATCAAATATGGGCATTACTGCTGTAACACCTTTAAATGCATTTTTGTTAAGGCTTCTATGAAACATTGGTTAAAATTCTCATCTTCAAATCTCTTCCATCTCCATGCACATTTAAATGGTTCTTCAAATCAAATGTTAAGATGTGAAATGCCTTACCTTTTTTCTCACATGCCCATAGGATAAGAATATCCCCACCATTTGGAAATTTTTGTAAGGTGTCCAAAAGCAATATTTGAAACTTACAAACATTACAAGCCTCTGAGTTTAGTGCTGTCTAGTTATCAGTTCTGCAATCTCCACCAGTCACTGACGGAGTCCTGTCGGTGGGTTATACCTACAGATGAACAGAACTCAGAAAGACATGCATACTTTCTCATTACTTTCTCCCTTCTACTCAGCCTTGTTCTTGCTTTAAGGCAGGAATATGATCACTGAAATAGAGTGTCAGTAGTTAGGAGACAAACGTGCATACTCAAGCAGCTGGGACCTCGTGGGACAGAGAGGCCTCTGCGCTGAGACCAAGGGCTCACGTTCTACAGCTTGAACAGGCTCTCTGTCCCTCAGTTTGCTCAGCTGTAAAATGGTTGGGATTAATAATACCCAAAATTAACTGGGCTTGGTGGTACAAACCTGTTATCCCCAGGACTTAGGAGGCTGAGGCAGAAGGACTGTGCATTCAATCCCAGCCTGGGTTGCACACAAGACTATTTTAAAAAAGAAAATATGCCAAAATTACATATATTTACATATAGGCAGACTTAGATGACTACTTATTTAGCCAGAGACATGAAAATATATCCTCAAAAGAAGTTGGGCAAAAGTGTTCAGGCAAACTTTATTCACAATGATTGAAACCTAGAAACAGCTTTGGTGTCCATCAACATCTGAATGTTACAGGCAAGTCCTGGTATGCCTGTACACCAGATGCTATCGATATAACTTAAGACCTAATCTTTATACACACTACATGTGGATGAACCTCAGAAACACCGTGCTGAGTGAAAGAGTTCAAAGAGACATGAGAGCTCAGGCCTGGAGTCTCAGCACTTGGGAGACACAGGCTAGGAGGACTGTGAGTGAGTTCAAGGCCAGTGTGAGCTACATAGTGAGTTCAAGGCTTGCCTGGGCAACAGAGCAAGCCCTTTCCCACAAGAGAAATGGAAAGAAGGAAGGAAAGGTGAAAGGATGAGAGAAGGAAATGAAAGGCAAACTGGGGGAAAGGGAGGGGGAGGGAAGGAAGGGGGAAGAAAGGGAGAAGGGAAGAAGAGGGTGGGGAGGGAGGGGAAGGAGATGGGGAGGAGCAGACATAAAAAGCGAGTGAGGTCAGATTCTATTTCTATGGACTTCCAGAATGTATCTATTTCCATTGTTGCCTCCAGGACTGTTGGTAAGTATAGGAGAGAACATTCTAGAGTAAGGATACTTACGTAGCTTCGGCTTTTGTTAGAGTTTACAGAATAGTACTCTTAATGTTTATGCTTCACATTTTATTATTATTTGTAATGTTTAAAAGAAATGCAACACTGTAAATAACATATTGGGCCAGAAGTTGAAAGGTTTTGGTAGAGTGCATTGGCCTTTGCAACTCATTTTGAAATTCATTCTAAAATATGCTGGGTTAATAGGCTGAGAGACTTAGGGAACGAAGCAAAGATGTAGGTAAACACACACCCAGCACACTGTGTAGTCCCGCTGGCTTGTGAGCACCAGCGGACAGTTGTTTCAATGTTTCTACATCGCTGAACTTTTTAATAAGAAAAAAGATTTTAAAAACCATGAAGTAAAGCAAAGGAAATAAATAAACCTAAATATATATCAAATCTAATACTTCCAGAAACATTTTAACATAGCACTTTCTAAAATCTTGGTGGTGTTTATCTCAATAACAAATATATCTAAGACAATAAACAACTTCACTCAGTGGTTTAATTCTTTTTATTTATAGAAGTCATCTATTTATACATTTTTCTTTTTTTTTTTTTTACTTTATTGGATATTTTCTTTATTTATATTTCAAATGTAATCCCATTTCCTGGTTTTCCTTTCTGAAAACCCCATTCCCCATCTCTTCCCTCCTCCCCCTGCTCACCAACACACCCACTCCTGCTTCCTGGGCCTGGCGTTCCCCTTTACTGGGGCATATAGCCTTCACAGGACCAAGGACCTCTTTTCCCATTGATGTCTGACTAGGCCATCCTCTGCTACATATGCAGCTGGAGCCATGAGTCCCACCATGTGTATTCTTTGGTTGATGGTTTAGTCCCTGGGAACTCTGGTAGTACTGGTTAGTTCACATTGTTGTTCCTCCTATGGGGCTGCAAACCCCCTCAACTCCTTGGATCCTTTCTCCAGCTCCTTCACTGGGGACTCCATAATAATTATGCAAGTTTATGGTATATAATGGAAAATTTGACTATATATTCTTTGTTTAATAAATAAATAAATCAGCTTAATTAGCATAGGCTCTACCTCAAACATTATTTACTTTTGGTGAAACACTTATTATCCTTGAATTTTTATACTTACCTATTTTTCATGAACAAGTCGAGGTCAGGGGACAACTTGCAAGAGTCCAAACTCCCTTTCCAGTACTCAAGGCCTGAAGAATCTGACTCAGGTCATCTGGGTTGGCTGGCAGCAAAGGCCTTTAGCTGCTAAAACATCTCAAAGGCCCTGAAGCATTGTTTTAAGACCATAATACCTATGTCTCAGCCACCCAAATGCTGATATTATATGCATTATACATATATATAAGATATATTTATGATTATATATTATGTTATATTTATATATTTATGTTATGTTATATGTTATGTGTTGTATAGTATATAGTACATATATTATCTAGTATATATTAAATATTATATTACATTATATTATATATTATGTGCTACATGTTACATACTACATACTATATTACATATTACATGTCATAGTATGTATTATATTTACATATAAATACATGTAAATATAATATGTTATATATGATAAATATATAAATATACCATACAAATAGTATATATACAAATATACATAATATAATATTTAGCATATATATATATATAATTGCCTGAGCTACATAGCAAATCCTTGTCTCCAAAGTGGGGGAGTAGGGAGCCATGATGAAAGAAAGTGTAGGATTGCTATTACTTGCAGTTACCCCAAATTCCTAGTTTGAAGAATATCAACTAGAGATTACCTCCCAAGGGTTAAAGGAACACCCAGCTCTAGAAAACTTGTAACTATATGTAGAAGAAATAACCAGCTATTTTAACCACCAAAGAAGTAAGTGACTCAGGATCATACAAAACTCCCAGTAAAATCGCAATGGAAGCAGGATGTGGTCTCCGAATGTCACCCATGGGTTAGTATTTACCAAGGGGACACCACCCTGAAGATGGAAAGATCACAACCCTATCAAGTAGTTGGATTAGCATCACTAATGGCAGGACAGGGTGGCATCATGTGCTTTGTGGAGCTAGGCACACAAGCCAAGCCTTGCCTAAGAAATCACGTCAGAAGTGTTTGCATAAAGCCACACAACTGTGAGAACTAGCTTCCAGCTTGAAAATAATACAAAAGACAGAAGAGAGCTTTTAAAAAGTATTAAATAATCAGTGTGAAAGTTAGAATGAGTTTTTTAAAGGAAAATGGGAGGAATGAGGCATAACTCATGTAAGTCAGTGTGGGACCTTAATTTGGAAAAGACAAAAACCTAAAAAAACAGAGAGAGAGAGAAGAAGGGTGGAGCCCCTTATGTGGGTTGTGTAATATGGATCTATATACTAGAGAGGGGTAATTACATTTACTAGATGTGGCATTATGCAGACTATACAAGAGGATCTCAGCTCTCTCCGTTTCTGCCTAACACTTACAGGGGAAGCATAACCATTGCTCTCCAAATATTCTGAGGAATCCAGGTCAGTACATCGGAAAGAAAAAGCACACTGGCAGGAGGGCAATGTGGTAAAATGTGCGAGCACTGAAGAATGCTTAGCACAGTTCTCAACCTGTGGGGCGCAACCCTGTGCAGTGGAACCTCCTTTTCATAGGAGTTCCCTAAGACCATCCGGAAACACAGAATAATAATAGAAGCAAAATTACAGTTAAGAGGTAGCAGTGAAAATAATTTTATGGTTGGGGTTCCACAACATAAGGGACCGTATTAAATGGCCGAAACATTAGGACAGTTGAGAACCACTGGCTTAGCACATATGCAGTTAGTGATTTACTTTTCTGTACATTTAAACCTTTTTTGTTTTTTCGAAAATATCAACAGAAAAAGATGGAAGATAATAAATAAAAACTTCATGAACTCATAATAAAGTCTGCAATTTCAAAATACAGCAGCAGCAAACTAAACTGCATCTAAAGTAAAATTAAACATCAGTCAAGCCTGGTCACACATCCCTGAGGTCCCTACTTCTTGGAAGATGAAGGTAGAAGATCTCAATTTCAGGACAGCCTGGCAAGGTTAGCCTAGGGAACTTTGGAAGTCCCTGTTTTAAATTTTAGAAAGGCTGGAGAAACACCTTCATGGTTGAGTGCATACCTGTCATGTGAGAGGAGGTGGGATCGATCCGCAGTACTGCTCTACCTGTGAAAATATCTAACATTTACTCCTAGGCTCATCTAATGGATCAATACCTTATTATCAAATTGCTTTTCGAAGATCAGATTGTGGATTCCATCCTTCTGTGTTTTAGAGATAAAATCGCAGCTTTCTTTAGACACTTCCTGACTTGCAGACTCTGGCTCAGCCAGACAAGTGGCTTTGCCCTGAAGAAAAGTGTGTCAAGGGCTTCTCTCTACTCCATCCATGATGGACACTGGACATGGCTCCATTTATCTCCATCTTCTCTTCTCCTGGCTTTCTAAACTGAAAAGCTAACAGTAGCAATCTGCAAATGACCTGTCAGCTAGAGAGTTGACTACGAGCCAGGATCAGCCATTAGATAATCTGCTTCAAGATTTGAGATGCACACATTGAAGTAACATTAGACAGACTGAGCAAGCAGGTTGTATTTATGTATCTAGGAATATATATGTATATACAGAATTGTAACAACAATTGATAGAAGAAAAAGGAGGAGGAAGAGAAGGAGGAGGAGAGAGGGAGGAGGGAGAAGAAGAAGAAGAAGAAGAAGAAGAAGAAGAAGAAGAAGAAGAAGAAGAAGAAGAAGAAGAAGAAGAAGAAGCCGCCGCCATGGATTTGCAAGAGAGCACAGAAGCATACATATGAAGGTTTAGGAGGAGAAAAGAGATGGGAAGTGATAAAAGGTCATTTTAAAAGATTTCAGATTCAGAAGTGAGACAGTATCACCTTTACTGCCTGCCCCTGCCATACACACACACACACACACACACACACACACACACACACACACACACACACACACATACATACATACACACTTCTTTTTCTTAGATTTCCATGTCTGGAGAAGCCACAGAGGGTGATGTTTTGGCTACCACTCCTTAGGTAGTTCAGCTTCCTAAGGAGCCCTTCAGTCTGCAGGTCCTGGTCATGGAGAAGCTGCTCCAGCACTAAGACACACACCACAGGGCAGCTTAGCTCCTCTGGATGCTCTCAGCTTCAGAACTGCACTTGCAAGGGATCAGTCTTTTCTAGAACCATCCCTATGAATCTCAACTGTGAGCTCACTTTCTAGTGACTTTTCTATAACCAATTTCTTATACTAACCCCCATCTTGATTAAAATAACTACAGCCATTTTTATTCCCCACATAAAACTTAGACTGACAGAATTATGTGAGTCTGGGAAATAAGCTTCGAAAAAATAAGCTATTTTGAAATAACAAACATAAGAACTTACATATGGACCAGGAGTAAAACATCTGGAACATGAAGCCACCTTAGACAATTGAGGTGGGAAAAATACTCGACTCCACCCTAGACCTATAGAGGAAGAATCTCTCCAGCAAAATACCGGATACATTCTGCTAAGCCTCCAGGTGTTTGTGAGGCCACCTACTCAGTGCAGAAGCCCAAAGGCTGTCATGTAAGGTTATTAAATGTGAGGTCATTGGGCGTCATGAAACCGAACCTGCTGCCTAATTGATGCAAGAGTGTCTGTCAGGGCTGACATTTTCTTATTTCCCAATCTTCCTCTCCTTCGGATTACAAACACTGTCTGCAGCATTTTGTCAACCCAAGTCACCATCGCAGAAAGAATGAAGTCACTGCTTTCAGAACTATATACACAGCACAGCAAACGCCCAGGTTAAACTGTGATTTAAAAAAACAAAATTGACTTTAACCTTGTATGCACTACACAACTCTTACGATCTTTGAGAGGATATTTATTAGTTGTTGTGGTTTTAAATGAATTTCTTTCCTGTCACAGTAAAGTCTCCATAACTGGCTCACACTGTTCGATGTTGGTCTGTAGCTGGTGATCCTGTTTTGGGAGGTTTGGGGACCGGAGCTTTATCTGGTAGAGCTGTGTTATGAAGCAATGCTAGCTGTTCCTGGTTCCTGCTGAAGCACTCTACTTCCCTGTCAGCTACCCATGCTGTGACCAGTCACCTTTTCACATTCACAGCAGCACCAACAGACAGAGTCACCACTTACACCCAGGCCTTCCCCACCATGGTGAACTGAAATCTCCCAAAATGGAAGCCAAAATAAATCCTTCCTTTCTTACACTGCTTCTGTGGTGTATTTTGTCGCCACACACACCAGACAAAACAATTGTACTATTAGCTTAAAACACATTCCAGATTGGAATGTCACAAGCAAGGTATGAAGGCAGTATGTCATGGAAATAAGGAACTACACACTTAGGAGCAAATGTAAGGATAATTATGCGATAACAGGGATCTATAGTGGAAAGCACAAATTTGAAAACAAGTGCATTGTAGAAGAAAGGCAGGTTGAGGGCCCTTCTCCTTTTACTCAGGAACTGTTGAACAAAAGCTAATGTACTGAACAGGACTTTCCAGTGTTTTCGCAAGTAAATGTCAATACATGTCCACTCCCCACTTTGTCATTATTTCATAGTAACTGAAACCCTTCCTTGAGATGTCCATTGGCTTAATCCCACCTGTAGAGCCCATTTTAACATAAAGTTGGATCTGACCAGAAATAAGCAGGAAAACAATTTTTGTAAAGTAGCAGAAATCTATGGTTTTCAGAGAGAAAAGCCATCATAGAAAAGCTTACAGTAGTTAAGTCAGGAAACCGAGTTAACAGTACAGTTTCCCCCACTCTCACCTCTTGAGGCTTCCATTCCAGATGTCTCTCTATTCTTGATGTTTGTACTGGCAGAAAAAATGTGAAGAGGCCTCACTTTCTCTTGTCCACAAGCACAGAGCACAGATATAGTAGAGTCGCTTAACTTTTTCTTTCCTTTTTTTTTTTGAGAAGTCATGAAGTTCCTTGAAAACTGCAGGACCGAACAGGTGTTAGCTAAATATCACAGGAGTAACCTGAACTACCTTTAGAGTAGAGAACTTATATTTGCATACAAATAAACATGTCAAAGAGAAGAGAAGAGAAGAGAAGAGAAGAGAAGAGAAGAGAAGAGAAGAGAAGAGAAGAGGAGGCCAAAAACTTTATTCAGCTGTTTGAAATGTAGATGGTCATGTATTTATTGTGTTCTAGTTAGAACAGTGAATTCAAGATGGTTCACTAACTTAGACGATATGTACTGGGTACCTGGCATGTGACAGTATGTCTTCCTAGCATGAGACAGTATGGTGAACATTTCAGGCATGTTACATATATCTGGAATGCTACTAGTGGTCTCAGAATTTCCTTCTGCCCCAACACTATAAAGATATAAGCATCGGGGCTACACTGGTCCGGATTTAATTCTCAGCCTCACCTCTTACTGAGCACACAGTACTGATCATCACTATCAGAAAATGAGTTTTAACTGCTTCCCTTCCTCTTCTGTTGCCCAGAGTAGACACAT
The DNA here is from genome assembly GCF_000001635.26 of Mus musculus. NCBI lineage: Eukaryota > Metazoa > Chordata > Mammalia > Rodentia > Muridae > Mus > Mus musculus. Next base: position 83,126,563 of record NC_000067.6, on the reverse strand, counting down.
CGGCCAATAAGGTACCAGCATGGCAAACAGCTTGATCCTATCTCAGAGAGAGAGAGAGAGAGAGAGAGAGAGAGAGAGAGAGAGAGACAGTTAATTCAATATCTTTCAGATGTGGAAGGATAGCTCTGGGGGAAAGAAAACACAATTCTTACAAACTCCCTCTGAAGTGTTCTGTCTTGAGAACCCCATCCAGATAAGATGTCTGCCAGCTGACCCAAGCTTCCACAAAGAGGAGTGTCCCCTGGACATGGCCCAGAGACCATGCATGGTGAGAATCAGTTGGTCCAGGTGCCTCCACTCCAGACTTAATCATCACTTATCAAATTCACCAGGGATTTCAATTTTAACACGCAGCATGGAGAAAAGCTATATAAGGATCACACAGCCCCAAACAAAATCTAGGAATGAACCAACACCAGGAGGCTTGGTACGCATAAAAGGAGTTTTTCTCCCAGGGTGCTGAGAGGAAAGATAACCATCTAGTTTTGACCGTAGCTAGATTAGCCTTTTTCATTAGAGGTTACAAAGAAAATGTTATCATGTGGTACCTTGTTTAAAACTGTCCCTACTGTTTTCTCTGAAATGGAAAGATTTCTGTCCTTTTAGATTCAAAAACATTTGTACAAATCATACTACAGATTTATCACAATAACCTTCCAAGTTTTAGATAACATTCTTTTTGAGGACTTTTCTGATTAAGAAATTAATACATGCATCATTAATGTATGTGCATGCTATAGTATTTTGTTCAGACAAGATGAAAGTTGCTCACTACCTGACAGTTTAGAATTTTGAAAAATTACTTGGTCATTGTTTCTTCTTTCATTTTATTTCCTATGCACATTCATTTTTCTTATTTAAAGATAATATTAAAAATGCTGATGTTTGCTTGTGTATGTTCTCACATGTTTTTATATGTATTTCAACATGTGTCTGATTGCTATTTCACAGAAATCAATTTATATCTCTATTATTATCGATACTGTTGACACAGGCAGATATTGAGATTGATTGTGATGTCACAGGCAGATACCGTTGCAGATGTTGGGAATGCAGTGATGAGCAGGTAGGCTGAAATCTGGGTCTTAATAAACTTGTCAGGGTGGGACATGGTCAAGAGAGCAGCTAGCCAATAAATAAATAACTAACTAAATAAATAAATAAATAAAATAGTTGCAGTAATGAACTTGTCAGGAATGACAACATTTGGGCGCCTTCCAGGCATCAGGATTTGTTCTGAGTTTAAGTTCATTTAATACTTCCCATTTTGCCAAGTACAAAGACAAACGCCAGGTGCCTAGCTTTGGAAAAGATGTTATAAAATAAACAACCAGGAAAAACTACTCAGCTCAAGTGGCCAGACAAGCCTGCTCTTGTGGAGATGGTCGTTTACTTACAAATCACAATTTAGAGCATCAGTTCTCAGCCCTTTCACAGGGATCACATATCAGATCTCCTGCATATCAGATACTTACATTACAATTCATCACAGTAGCAACATTACAATTATGAAGTAACAATGAGATAATTTTATGGATGGGGGTCACTACAACACAAGGAACTGTATTAAAGAGTCACAGCATTAGGAAGGTTGAAAACCACTGACTTAGAGAATAGTACTGGAGCAATAGTGTAAAATCTTAGCAGCTTAAAGGCATGGGTAAGGATATTCCTTATCAGTGTGTACAGAATCCTGCTGTGTGAATTAATGGGGTCAGCTCCAAAATACCCACAAGGCCTTGCAGTTACCTACAGTTAGACTCAACTTCAGGCAGGCTGCTCCACTTTCAGGATTCTAATATCTCCCTCTTTCTCAGAGAATCTACATTAGAAAACTTTCCTTGGGGGTTGGAGGGGGGGACCCTGCCCCTTTGAGATGTAAATTTTTGAAAAGCTGTATTTTACAACCCAGGTATGATTTTCTCTAGAAACCAAAAGTCAGCTTTTGACATGTAATCATCAAAAACAGGAACTTAATACTCTAACCTCTTAGCTCTGACCTTAGGAGAAAAACCTAACTTTTTCAGGCAAGTGTTGTCCCAAGATATAAAACTGTTTCATAATGAAATTAGGATGAATTTACCCTCCTATTGACAAAGCCGATTGACAAACAAACATTGCCTAGAATATCTTACTTACAGCTCTTAACAATGTTTCTGTCCTTTGTTTAAGCAAAAATTGAGTCCAGATTTCATACTGACTTCTTTCCCACACTGTTAATAGTGCTGTTTAATTCTGTGCAGTGCAACCTTTGCTCTTACAAGCACGTTGATGCTCAGCCAATTGGGAGGACCATGAATTTACAGCTGGACTAGACAACAGATAGTGAAGGAACACCGTGACCAGCAGCACCTGACCATCAAGATGAGCAAGACTGAACCACAAGAAAACCACTGAAGTGTGGACATGTCACAGGAGACCAAGAGGTTCAAAGATATAGACAGGAAATTGATTCAGTGTTGCATTCTGGGATTTAGGTAGATAGGTTAGGGAAGGAATCAAGAAATTCGACAAGTTTATGGAATTAAAATATAAACAAAGCAAATGTACGTGTCAAGCAAAGCTGGTACCAATGAATTCAAATAACAAGAATTGTAGCACTCAGGAACTGGTCAGCACAGGGCTTGTCACTCTCCACTAGAGTCCATTGCTGGGTTTCACTATCTCATGCATGAAAGAACTTCTTTAAGGTGACTACTTCTTGCAACCCCCATATCCAGGTCCTTCTGCAGCATTGGCACACATACGCACTCAGTAGGCTGTATGCACACACCCTAGCGCATAACATTTACTAACACATCATGAACAAGAGCTTTGGTGAACAGATGTAGATTTTTCCACCCAACAATGGTAAGTAATCCTTTCTCATTTGGCAGTATTCCCTGGAAACCCTGGCAGAACCTGCAAGGCCCAAGTAGAACGCCTGGCCCTTCCCATAACTATTAAAGTCACGTCTATGAGTTTAGGAAATGTCTCTTTGTCCTTCTCAATAGGAGGATAAATGTAGGACTTAGGGATTTTGTTGGTGGGGTTTTTGTGGTTGGCTGGGCTCAGGGAAACAATATTTTACACCTTTGTTGTAAAACAGGAAACATCCCTTTACTCAAAATGATATTGGCACCCACAGTGACTCATGTGCGGGCAGGTTCTAGCATCCAGAGAAAGTACAGCTAACTTTCACAGCAGGGCAGGGAGGCGAGCAGGATGTGTCAGGCCCAGACAAGGTCAGGCTAAGCTGTGCAGGATGGCTGAGCTACAAAACCAGGTAGATGGGGAGGAGAAGGCTGGCTCATGAGTGAGTCCTGAGGGTTGAAACCAAGGAAGTAAAGCCCTTTCAACAGAGAGATGTAACATCTCAGAGCCAGATCAGATTGTGCCCAACCCAGCAAATACAAGGAGCCACCACCGGAACTGGGTGATGAAAGAGGATGGTGATAACTGCCACAACCACCCTAGACTTTATCTTATTGAAGATGACAATGGCACAGGATCTACCTCATATGCATTCAACAAATCTCCAAAGCCAAGGTGTTTTCACTCGTTAAAACAAAGGAAAAGAACATACTGACTCTCTATTACCGCCACAAGATGTGGGAGAGAGTACAAACCAAGGTAGACTAAAGAAATTTCTGTAATCAAAGAGTTCACATTAGGAACTGAAGATCTTGAGTCAGTTTTCAGACTGTGGAAATGGCTGAGTGGAAAGGATAAGGTCCTGAGTTCGGATCCTTAGCACTTCCTTCAAAGTTGGCCCCTTGATTACCCAGAAGCCCCATGCTGTACAACTCAGACAGGTAGGTAGATTCTCCTGACTTACCAGGTCAAACCAGCTCAAATCATGAACTCAGACCAAACAATGAGAGACCCTGTCTCAAAAATATGGTGGAAAACTGAAGAAGATGTCACCCAGTGTTGACCTCAGACCTCCAAAATCCCTGACACTAAATAATTAAAAACTAAAAATCAGTCAAGTAAAATATGGTCTTCATAGATGTTAGGAGGGAGTTTATGAGCAGATATGACAAACTTTGTATGATCAGCCTACTTCGGCTCTCCTTGGCCTCTTATTTTCAGAAGTCCTGCCTAGATGCCTCAAGTGCTAGCCACTCAGATAAGCAGTTCTGTCTTTCCTGAATTACAGGCTGCAAATCACCGAGCTCATTAGGATAGCTTGGTCCTAATTAATATATACATTAATCTAACTCATCTCCACACATGGAGATTAAGTAGAGTTCAACTCCTCATATTACTGTTAACAAACCATTGTTATTCAGCCTAGGAAAAAGAAAATAGGAATATAAAGCATAAAATGATGTTCTTGGGTCAGCCTTTCAAAATCAACAGTTATCATTAGAGAAGGAGAGACCAGGGTACCACTTTCAACTATGCACAGTGTTGTCCAAAGCTGCATCTGGCACAATGATTTGTGCCAGAGTCCTTTACAAATGATGTGTGTTTGCTTACATTGAGTCAATACCATAGTAGGGGAAACAAATGTTTATGTATACAACTGTATTACAGCTATCTTCAGGAATACCAGAAGAGAAAATCAGATCCCATTACAGATGGCTGTGAGCTACCATGGGGTTGCTGGGAATTGAACTCAGGACCTCTAGAAGAGCAGTCAGTGTTCTTAACCACTGAGCCATCCATCTCTCTAGCCCCAGGAAAACAAATTTTTAAATCTGCCTACCTTGATGGGTGTCAAGACATCTCCTCATATTATCATTGAAGGCCTGAGGCTTGATGGAGTTCACTGTCCCAACTGTTGCTTGGCCCTAAGAATGGAGCATGAGCTTATGAATTCTACATGCAATTAAAAAGCAAGTTAAGACAGAGAGTCTAGTTTTTGTTTTAAGAGGCCAGAGACAAAAGGGTAGATTCTGTAGTTTCGTGAGTATGAAATCAAGAAGCAGCCATCTTCTGTGAAACACATCCAGACAGCTCTTACCTTTGGGCTGTGCAGATGAAAGAGCCCATGAGGACAGTCTTGGGTGCTTAAAACATTTACTACCCCTAAGCTATAAAGGTTACTGACAGGTATGTATGAATGTGAAAGAAAATTCATCAAACTATATATGTAAGATGTACATATTTTGGTGCATGTGAATTATGACTTAAATAAAAATGGTGTAGAAAATTTTTTATTTTCCAAAATGAAAATCGAAAAGACCTGTAAACTAAAAACAGTGTCCATGATTTAAGGCCATGATTAGTGTAATAAACTAATGCATTAAATACTTAAGATACAAAGTGATGCTCTTCGGTGCTCAGAGGCCAAGTTCAATAAACCAGCTTTATGATTCTAACATGATTTCTAAATAGCTTACTTGATTAATATACCCATGCGTGTAGGTCCACGCATTTATTACCTGTGTGTCTTCATTGTTGGCTGTTAAGTTGGCACCTGTCCTGGAGATGTCAGTGTCCAGAAACTTACCTAGCAGTTGTTAGAATGCTTTATTCCCAAAGATTTAAACATGTTCAGGATATTAATAAAAATGTGTTCCTTTCCTGGCTCTACAAGGCTTACTTAGTGACCCCTCCAATATGTCAACCAATTTTTTTTTATCCCCTGACAATGGTTCTCTTTATCTATGCAGTATCAAGAAAGGGTAACCTGTAGGAGTAGCCAAGAAGATATCTAGGCTATTTCAATTTTCATCAGCCTACCTCTTCTCTATGTTTCCCTCTGCCCTTACATTAACTGAGGTTTCATTATCTCTCACTCTGAAAGCATCTGTAATTCCCATTTGCCTCATCTCTCTTTCCTCTATTAGCAGAGACCCCACCTGCTTCGGCCTTGTTAGTGGCTCCCTGGCAAGCCCATGAGCAAGCTCAAACCACTGTACTTAGTAAAGATAACAGTCTTACTTAATCTGCTAACTCACACCCACTTCCCTTCTTGCAGCATTCTGCTCCTTCCATTATTGTTCCATGGGTGCATGACTATGGCTGACATTTCAGATGGGACAATTCTCTATTGTGCAGAAGTATTCTACGTGCTCCAGTAGGTTTAGCATGCCTGGATCCTGCCCACTGGATGCCTGTGGTACCCTCCTTCGGATATTGTGACAACTAAAGCATACTTGCAGATGTTTCCAAATACTCTGAGCTGACCTCTTTCCAACTGACTATGTCATACTTGTCTTTCATACCACACCTTAAATGCTGAGTGGAGCCACGTGGAACTGCTTTGGTTATAGTCTAAGAAGATGGCAGCACTGGCTATTTAATATGGCTAATCTAACTATTCTGTTCTTCTGGAAGCCTCCCTAATGGTGTACAGGAATATCCTATGACTGTCTATATTAAAGTGCTTGCCACCAGGCATTGTAATAGCCAGGCTACTTGTCATTTCTCACCACATGGCTTAACCCTAATTAACTATGAGCAAGTTACCAACTCTTACATCATCTTGTCTCTCTAGCACTTGACACAGTGCTTGGCACATAATGAGACTAACCCTGGGCTGGCTGAACCAATGTACAGGATGTCAGGCATACTTTCCCTGATGACTCAAGGTTACTATTCCTGGCATAGAGATACCTTCTAGGCATATTGGGCCACTTAGTTTTTGGCATTTCATCAAATGACCCAACTCTGAGCTGCACTTCAGGAGTGTGTGTGTGTGTGTGTGTGTGTGTGTGTGTGTGTGTGTGTGAAAGAGAGGAGAGAGACAGACAAATACAGAGAGATATAGAGAGAGACAGAGAGAATTTTGCTTTATTGTATCAGCATGGCTGCCAGTGGGGGGCAGGGTCTTTGGTGCTCTTTAGAAACAGAGGCAGACCATCTGGAAGGCTGTGGAGGCTCACCAGTGAGCATTGAGAATGATGTCACTCTTTCGGAGCCTTACTGCTATATTCTCTCTAGCTTTTACCACCTTAAGTGTCCCCTTGGACTCCTAAGAGCAATTGGGTTCTAAGAGCATCCTATGTTTTCCTTTGGAAAACTGTTTTATATGAGGCTCAGGACTTCTAAGTACAGAAATGTTCCTAGCTGAGATGAAGAGTTGCTGACAGAAAGATGAGTCAAGTGACTTCTCCAAAGCATATTCAAATGGTTGTTGTTTTTCTACAGTCACCAAGTGTATGGGTCTACTTACTTATGCTAAAATGCATATATCAATAAACACTGACTGTGGGTCTCAAACATAAGGCCATTCTAATTGGGAGTGGGGGGTGCAGGATGCAGGAGAATGGCTTCCAATTCCAAAAGTGCAACCTTTCTGTTTGTTTGGATAAAGCCCAGGCTGTGAGGAGCAGAAGTAAAGGGGAAAGCTGGGCAGAATTAAGTGAAGATACAATTTTTTTTAGGAAATACTTATGTGTGTTGTATGATTTAATATCTTCAGTATACATACCAATAAGTAATATATGACTCTATCAACAAGTACCTTTCAATTCTTTTATTTTCAATATATTCTTATAATTCTTTTCTGTTTTATAAGAAAATCATATCAATTTAAGAAGCAATTAAATAAACAGAACATTAAATATCTTTACAATAGCTTATTGTTGACAAAAAGGTCCATATAAACTATTCCCTTAAACATAATATTAATCCTTCCACTAAGCGCCCCCATGGATTGTGGGAAATTAACATTAAATAGCTAAACATAGAAAATTCAGATCTATAAATAACATAAAATACAACTTAACTCTAATGTGAGCTTAAATATGACACACTATGATGCAATATGAATCAACTTCATCCATTGGACAAGTCCACTGGGACACAAATCAGGTCTGTGCAGTGATGTGCAGGTGAAGCCTTCAACCCCAGCTGTGATCATTTCCTCCTTGGGCTGTGTCCAATTCCATCCCAAAAAAGCATCAGTTTTTTACATCTTCTTGACTCTTAGGCTATAATAAAAGAGGAAAAGCGTAAATTGTGAATTGATGACTAGATGATAGGAATGGCTTTGGTATATCACATCTTCTTATGAGGGATTTGAGTCTGAGAAAAGATGGCTTTGCCCAACATAACTAAGCTAGTTAATGAGAGAAACGGGATGTGAACACTTATCTAACATCTCTAAATTCAGTATCTATGGCACAGTAGTATCAGATACCATCTATTGATAAAATGCTACATTACTGACATAAGCCAGTATCACTGGACTCTTCATAATTAAATTTATTTTTCAGGCTTTAGCAACCAACCAAGTGTCAGGAAGTATGTAAATGATATAATGAGGAAACATCTTTTCCACAAGAATCAAGTAGCTATTGACTATCAGCTGCACAGGGAATTCTAAGACACCTTGAGAGACAAGTCATTAAGTTAAAATAATATCAAAAATGATGATGGTGTTGGCATACAACTGCAAAATGCATCCTGTGCTTGCATGATCTAACTCAAATCCCCCTTCTAAAGTTCAATGTCACTAGGCTGAAGAACTCCAGCAGACCTTTGATCCACTCTCTGCTTCCTTATCCCCATCATTTGGAGAGAGACTGCTTGTCCTTCAATGATCCATACCTGAGGAGGTTCACAGCCCTTTTCACCCAGTTCTGCTTTGGATCAGCGCACACAGATTTTCTTTTCTTCGTGTGAAAGCTGAAAATCAAAAATTAAAAATTTTCACATGCAGTGAAATTTCCATGTATTCCTGAAGGAACTGAATTTAAGTTGGTGAATAACTTACATGATAGCATTAATGTCACAAGCTTCATCGGCCATCTGTCTTGTGAAACCCACAATAGCTCTGGAAGGAAGAGGCGTCTGTATGTACGAGAGGCAACAGTCGTAGTTGCTTGCTGCTAAAAGGCATAAAAAGGTATTAAGTCCACAGGAATGAATTTCCATGTCTTTGAGCTCCACTTTAACATAGTTCCCAGTTATTTTTTTTAATCGTATGCTGGGATGTTTTGGTTTAACTAACACAATTCACAAGACCATGGCTTCTCGCCATCTCTAGTAAGAAATGCAGATACTTCATTGCAATTCACCATAGTCTTTCATCTTTAGAATATAGAGGGAACTCCTATATTCTCTATCTCCTATATTCTATATGACTATATCCTATAATCTTGCCCAAAGCACTCCAGGGCTGTTGTATTGGCTGGTGGCACTTAAGTCAGGTTCATAAAGTTCACCACATGTTTCCAGCCATGCACCTGTTGCAGATAACAATATAATAAAGCAATACTTGGGCACGCCTCGAAGTTAAAGTCTAACCTGCTGTAAGGTACTGGATAAATGTTATCTTAAAGTTGGAGAACAATGTCCTTCAGGCCTCATGGGGACACTAAGGTCAACTGTCATAGTCAGAACTTTAAAAATAAGTTATGGACTTTACTAACATTACTTGGTTGGGAGATTAAACAAAAAGCTGGCGGTGAAATGTTCTACGCATTTCTGAATGACCATATATATCTTGAAATACACTCTAGCGCATCACTCCCAGAAATGGTACTTGGGTCTTGTCCTGAAGTTTAAGTGTCCCTGAAAGTCCATCCATCACTCTTCACATCTGCTAGGATTGATGGCAGAGAAGAAACCTGATTGCTAGCATCGACTCATTTCTCCTCTTATCTATGAGCCAACCAGTCTCCCTGACATATTCCTTAGCATGCTGCTGTCCTCAGGGAACCCCTAGATATGGTCCAGAGGACAGAAGTCTCCTGTAACCAGCAGAAGGCGCCACCCTTACCTTCTGCCTGGCTGCAGAGGTGAGCCAGCAGTACCCATGCCAAAGCAAGGAAGAGCAGACGCTTGCCACCGCAGGCCATTCTCAGCTCCAGGAGTTGATGTACTCAGTGCTGGGTACCCAGTGCCCTGCGAGTGCTCCTGTGCTCCAGCACCAGCCCTTCTTATAGCAAAATACTGGGAATGTACACAAGAAGGCGTGTTCTCACCCGGGGTTTTCCCCCATTGATTAATCTGCCTCATCCTGTCACCACAAAGAAAACCCACAGGGAAAACTTCCTGCCTTTTCCTACTGTTGAGAAGGTGTGAAGGTCAGGTGGGGGGTGGGGAGGGCAGGGGAGGAGGGAATCCTGTTAATTCCTCAGGATGTAGGAGGAAGAAATGCAGCTCAGACGAGTGGCCCAGAAATGGCACCTGTCCAGGTTTAACTTAATCTCTCTCTCTCTCTCTCTCTCTCTCTCTCTCTCTCTCTCTCTCTCTCTCTCTCTCTCTCTCTCCCTCCCTCCCTCCCTCCCTCTCTCTCTCTCTCTCTCTCTCTCTCTCTCTCTGTGTGTGTGTGTGTGTGTGTGTGTGTGTGTGTGTGTGTGTGTGTGTTGGAAAAAGAGGGACAGACTCTGAATGGAACATATCATACTATCATACTCCTATTGTGTATCCAGTCCTAGAGGGGAAAGATTAGGTGGGATGCCAGACGTGCTGCAACACATGCTTGTGATTACCTGGTTGGTGTTTAGCTGTCATAAAAGTTTCTGAATTTCTAGAATGACATCCAGAACAGGTAGAAAAACAACATGACAGAGGTGTCCCAAACTATTGTGGAAAACACCAGTCTCAACCCGCCACTTCACCTTGATGGCATATCAACTTCTCTACAAATTGTTTATGTTTGACGGCAGCCAAGAAAAAGTCTTCAACCAGACTTTTGTTCTTTGTGTTGATATATTTAATGCAGAGCCTAAGGGAGGGAAAAGAGCAAACACTACCAGAAATGGCCAATCTGAAAAACAGTCCAAAGATGGTGGTGATGATGTTAATAACATATTGGGATCTCTAATGTGTGATAAGACAGAAATACCATATAGAGAACTCAAGAAAACTGAGTGGTAAGAGAACCAAGAAAAAGTAAATAAAGACACCTGGACTAGACATGATAGGTGATAAATAAAACAGACAATGTTTCAGATAAGGAGGGAGTCTCGGATTATTAAAGAATCTATTCATTTAAGATTATAGAAATATATATGAGGATATTATTAATATATACACACCAAGCAACTGTATCACTAAATATATGATATAAAAACTGACAGAGCTGAAGAGAGGAGGAGAAATCTTCAATAGTCCAGATTGAAGACTACCATTCATACTTGTCAATAATTATCAGAAAAAGTGGGCTGAGAACCCCCCAAAATAGAGTACCTAAGCAGCACCCCAAACCCACTAGACAATAAACATCTCTAGAACATTCCACCCAGAAATAAGATGGTCATTCCTCTCCATTGTGGATGAAAGATTCCCTAAGATAAATTATGTGATACATCACTAAAATGTCCAAATAAATTCCTAAAGTGTTCAATAATATATACTGTGGGTTTTTGTTTTTGTTTTTTATTTAACACAACAAAATCAAACCACCAATTAATAAGAGAAGAAGACTTGGGGATTCACAAACTTATGAACATTGGTTGATGTACTACTAAATAACCAACATGTAAAAAAGAAATCACTGAGAGTAAAGAAATACTTTGAGATGAGTATTTCAAAATTTAGGGGAGGCTGTTGTTAGCATTCTTTCTAGGCTCTGCCCCACAGTGGCCAACAGTCAGGTATGCCTGACTCAGTATAAAAGGGGCTGTTTGCCCCCCCCCCCCACCCCAGTCACTCTCTTACTCTCTTCCCTCTCTGTCCCTTCTCTCCCCATTTTTTCCCTCCCCCTTGTCTCTCCACTTGTTTATAGCCAGTCTTCTCTCTCTCTCTCTCTCTCTCTCTCTCTCTCTCTCTCTCTCTCTCTCTCTCTCTCTCCCCTCACTCTCTCTCTCCCTCCCTTCCTCCTCCTTTTCCAATGCTCCCTCCCATGCCCTAAGTAAACTCTATTCTATACTATACCCGACCTGTGACCAGTACCTTAGTGTGAAGGGATGTCCCAGCATGGGCCTGCAGAGGCACCCCCTACCCCCACACCATACCGAGCCTCTACCAAACATATTTCTGGTTCTTTCTTTTTCATAAAATCCAACAGCTGTAAGATCAGTGAGCAAACACCTGCATTTAAACCAAGAAGGGTGCTAAGCAATAAACTTACCTTCTGCTTCAAGACACTTTAAAAGTAGAGCGAGCAGAACCCAAGGCAATCAAAGGGACGAAATGATAATGACTAGGGGGGTAGGGGGGTGTAACTGTGGCACAGGACAGCAAAGCAGTGGAGGAAACTGATGTGACCCAAACCTTATTCTTAGTCATGGTAGACAACAACAGTGAAATTTAACTATGATTGCCAGGAAGACAGCAATCCCCTCACAAATGAGAGCTCTTTCCTACTGACTTAAAAGTAATTAGAATTATAAGGGGAGACTATAGACAACTGTATGCCAACCAAATGTATAACATGAGCAAAACTGATTTAGAACTAGAATAGAATACTTGAATAGATTTAAACAGGGTATCCTATTAGTAACTATAGTTTTCCTTCACCACAAAAATCCCAGGTTTCACTGAAGTTCTGTCAAAGAAAACTCGCTGTCAGTCCACCGCAGCTTTCACAAATAAGCCAGGAGAGACAATTTCCAACTCAGTCTGTGAGTACAGTGTTGACCGACAATAATAAAGTGAGAGAGAGAACTCAAGAGCAAAGAAAGCTACAGGTCAGTTCCTCTCAGGAAAACAGACCTGAGAGGGGTTGGAGAGATGACTCAAAGCATGTCCTGTTTTGCTGAGGGCCCTAGCTCAGTTTCCAGCACCCAAGCTGGGCAGCTCACCTCTAACTCCATCGTTAGGGGAATCTGACACCCTCTTCTCATCTCACAGGTACATGCATATACATAATTAAGACTAAGATAAATCCTTTTTGAACATTTTACAAAAGTACATGAAAGTCTACAACAAACTAATCTAACCAAACTGAACCTAACCACTTATATAATAAGCTTATATATTACACCTAAATGGAATTTACTATACCAGCCAACTAGAACATTGGCCACCCCAGAGGGTATGGAACTGGAGAATGTATACTGTAACACACGCACACACGCACACACACAATTCCATTTAGGAAAATATTTGATAGACTCATGACTAAAATACTCAACAATCTTGGAACCATAGAGAAATTCCTCAATCTGATAAGGTTGATCTGTGAAAACCCCACAGTTAATGTCACGCTTATGGCTGAAAGGCTTAATGCCTGATCCTGCAGGCAAGAATGAGACAAGGATATCTGCTGTCACCAGTTCTATTTATCCCCGTACTAGAAGTGCAAACAAATGCCATGCAGCATGAAGCAGGGAAGGAGTGGGGCACCCAGATGATAAAGGAGACAGGAATTTGTAGATAATATAAGCTTCTGCATGCAAAACTATTTTTTAAATTCTCTTGTATGATGAAAACTGATAAGTGAGTTCACTGAGGTCCAAGAGTCAAGCTCACTATACAGAAGCAATTGTATGTCTATAAACTATCAGTGCATATCCTGAAAATACAACTAAGAAAATGGCTTCACAATGCCATCAAAAAGAATAAAATAGGAGCAGCTTGTGGTGGCATGCCTGTAATATCAGCACTCAGAAATGAAAAGAGAATAAAATGTCATAAACTTGAGAAAAGAATGAGCCAGCAAACGTATCCATCTTGGTACCCCACAGGATGATTTTCTCTGACTCCAGTCCCTGGACGATAAGTTCCTGTAACCCTGACTTAGTGACTCTCACCCAGAAATGCACAGCCATGACCATCTACTTGTTATGATACAACTAACTGCTTTTCAGCTTCTGTAACCTGCTCATGAATACATACAGTCAATGGCTATCTTGAGGTTGCCTTATCTTAGCAGAGCATGACAACTTCTGCCTTGCTTGTTTAGATACTCATGGTCTTCCTGTGTTTTTTCACTTTTAAAAATCCTTCCCTCATCCTCCTTCACACAGCAATCTCAATTTTGGCTCAGGGATTGTTATCCTGCTAACAATCATCAATAAATCTTTTAATTATTAAAAAAAAAGAATGAGCCAGCAAGGTGGCTCAGCAGAGACAGGCATTTTCCTGTGACATAGACCTCCTGCATTTGAAACCCACACAATGATAGTAGAACACCGTTCCTGCAATTTGTCCTCTGATCTCCATGAGCACATAACTATGTGCTAACTATCATATGCTCACACACAGAGAGGCATATGCATAATTAATAATTTTTTAATTTGACAGAAGTAAAAACATATACTGAAAACTTAAAAAAAATCATGAAACAATTAAGAACAGATGGAAACAAACTCCATTGCCACAAAATAGACTTAATCTTATTAAAATGGCCATAGTCACTAAATTATCTGGAGACTCAAAGTATATGTAAAGAGACCACCCATCAAAGGGAAGAAAATATTTGCAAATTAAATATGTGGTAAGGAACTTCATCTGTATCCAGAGTATATGATGAACTGTAGCAATTAAATAATAAATAATCCAATTTTTAAAATAACTAAGAAAAAAAGTGGAGCAATGAAATAATTTAGAGAGTTGGGGTGCTTGCTGCCAAGCCTGTTTATCTGAGTTTGATCCTGGGAATTTACATTGTGGAAGCACACACACACACACACACACACACACACACACACACACACACACACACGTCTAAATAACATTAAAGTTTTAATTAAATTTTAGCGAACTGCATGAGCAGCCATTTCTCCAAAAGAGCCCAGTGAGCACGTGGGAAGGATCAAGATACTCAGCATTCTGAGTCACTCAGGAAATGCAAATCAAAACCACTGTGACATACAGCGTCACGCCCACCAGGATGTCCACAGTCAATCTGACAAATAGGAAGAGCTGCCAATGCTGTAGAGAAATGGGAGTCTCATACACAGTACTGGGAGTGATAAAGGGAATGGAGATGTTTTGGCAACAGGTAGCCAGTTCCTCAAGAGTCTAATCATAGAGTTTACCCAGCTATCCCATCCCTAGATAAAAACCTAAGAGAGTGAAAATGACTTATCCACCCAAAACCTGCATGGATGGCTGTCCTCACTACAGCTAGCAAATAGAAATGGCCCAAGTATCATCAGCTGATGGATAGATGCCTACAATGACATATTGCCCAGGAACCAAAATTAATGGAACAATGGAAGCAACCAAAATGCATGACCCTTGAAAAACATTGTCCTAAGCGGGAACGGCCACATTGCAATGACTGCCCACATTTGGTGCCTTCTGTATGAACTGTTCAGAACTAGCAAGCCAGTAAGCCTTGAGAAGCAGAAGAGTGATTGTCCAGGGCACAGCTGGGGTAAAGGAAGCAGAATGTGGGGGACTGTTGATGCATATGTGATCTTTTGCTCTTCCTTCCCCCAAAACAATGGTTACACAGCCTGGGGAATGTACTAAAACACACTGAATCCTGAAGCTTAGCTGGTTGTTTTTATGGTATGTCAATTATGCCTCAATAAAGAGGATAACAACATAGGAGTGCCCTGTCTGCCTGTGTCTGATGCCTGCCCCAACTAACAGAGCTTCTTTCTTCTTTATCACTACTCATAGAGCCTTGCAGTCTGTAGTCATCTTCTCTGATTGCTCCACTCTGACCACACCTCCTGCTTGCCTCTCTCCCTGTCTCAAGGCTGACTTGGCACAACTGTCATTTTAAATTTGGTATTGACATCAATAGAGAAAATATAATATTTCTCATTCCAAATCTAACCTAGTTCACTTAAGGTGATGATTCCAGTTGCATACATCCTGCAAATATCATGATTTCATTTTTGTTTACGGGTGCATAAAATTTACATTACACACACACACACATAAACAAACACATTACCATTTTCCTTACCCATTCATATTTTATGGACATTCAGGCAGCTCCCATTTCTTGGCCATCATGAATAAAGCATCATTGAACATGGATGTATATATGTATGTGTATACACACACACACACACACACACACACATCTCTCTGAGGTAGCATTTAGAGCCCATTCAATAAAACCTAGAATGTATAGTTGGGCCACATAGTAGTTCTGCTTTTAGTTTTCTCAGAAATGTTCAAATTAATTTCCTCACAGTTACACAAGTTTGTGTTCTTACCTGTGAACAAGAGCCTTTTCTCTCATATCCTTTTCAGCTTTAGTTGGAAGAAGTTAGAACAACACTGTGTATTTTTCTTGATGTCAACCATGATGGCTGGGGTGAGATAGAATCTCAAAGTAGTTTTGGTTTACATTTTCCTGATCATTAAACATATTGAACATGTTTTTTTATTTAATGTTTAATCACCATTGCTTTCCTTCTTTTTAAAAATAACTATTAATGTTACCCTGTGACAAGAAATCTATCATGGGTTTTTTTTTTCCTGGGTCGGGGTAGGTCTTTAGAATTTATTCTTTTCAAATAACTTAGACACAATTGTCACAAGTCCTAATTCCTACATAGAGTAGACCCTCAGGTCTTGCTTTCCACACCTCCCAAGAAAATGGAAAGTGTCTTTTTCTGTGGAAGGAGCTTCCTGGTGTGTAAATACAGACAGCTCAAATCTCATGTCTGCATTCAGTGTAAGCACTTTTAAAAGCAGTATGTGCCACCCATGTGTTACTTACTCAAAACACTAATAGAACTGCTAGCAACCTGATCATCTAGACACTGCATGACTCCCTTCAGTTTCTAGAATATGTGAACACTAACTTGGCATGCTTATCAAACATGTGTCTACCCAATGTTTTCCCTCTCTGGTGAATTTCCATGACACGTTTTAGGAAGGAGGAAGTGCCTTTCAAAGCTGCATGAATTGTGCCTCTGTCAGGTGCAAGGTGGTTTAACAGGCAATGTACGATGAACTCAAGAAGGCGTGAGGTTTGATTCCTACTAAGGGAAGCTCATGCCTGAGCAAGGAGACCTTTGGATGAAAACACAGAGCACCACAGAGACTGGGAAAATACTGCATCAGAGAGAAATCAAGAGTCGTGGAAGAACGAGGGTGAAGTCCCTGTCTAGAGCAGTGTAGAAGGCATGTCTGAGCTTTAACTTGAAGGGAAGCTGGAAACTTCCCTTCATTGTGTTGAATTTAGATATTCCCAGTCTTCTGGATCATCAGAAAACTGTGCACTTTGAATTTCTAGTCTTTCAAAGAAAAGTTTCAACACGCACACTGGGGGAGGAAAGCATCTAATCATATGGATGCTAATCTTGCAGTCTTCTGAATATGTGACTTTGAAAGAAAGTAAGAAACTGACTTCTCATAAATGGGGATAGTGAAATGTGTCACAGCACACAGTAGGATTTCAGCAAGTAATCACCTCTTCCATTTTTCCCTTCTAGTCTCAGGATTCACTCATTCCATATGTCTCCTCTTAACTCTATGTAACAATAGAGTCGTGCATCATAGTCGATGGTTATATGATGGTGTGCCCATAAGATTACATGGAATCAGCAGTCTAGTAATGCTATGGCTATCACGACATCCTATCTATACTCATATGTTTGTAATGATGCTGATATAGAAAACCCTGCTGTTATTCTATTAGTGTAGATGATACCATATTAAGCTGTGAGCAGTGCAGGAGACTTGATAATTAGGACAATGTTACTGATTTATGTACTTACCATACTCTAATTTTCATTATTATATTAAGGTGTACCTCATACTTAGAGAGAGAGGACTTACCAATGGGCCAGGGTGTGAAGGCAGAATACAGTGGCATGATCCTGGTCCAGCATAGGTGCTATGGTATAGGTACAAAATATACCCCACTCCCCTGGTGTGGTGGTTTGGATAAGAATGGCCTCCCATAGATTCATGTATTTAAAGGTTTAGGAAGTGGCGCTATTTGAAAGGATTAGAAGGGGTGGCCTTGTTGGAGGAAGTGTATCACTGGGGTTGGTCTTAGAGGTTTCCAAAAGCCCAAGCCAGGCCCAGTGGCTCTCTTCCTGTTGCCTACTAACCCTATGTAGAACTCTCAGCTCCAGTACCATATATGCCTGTGTGCCACCATGCTTCCTGCCAGGCTGATGATGAACTAAACCTCTGAAACTGTAAGTTGTCTCTGTCAAGAATTTGATCACACCAACAAGGAAAGTAAGCAATACCATAGGTGTTTCAGATAAGCCTGCCCCCATTTTTTGAGACCAGCTCCCAAGTGCTGTAGCACCAAAGACAAGAGACAAACAGATCCAGTATCATACAGAGAGCAACCTATTAGGTACTTGCTGATAGAATCTATTGAGATAGAGCAAGCCCAAGTAGGTCTCCATAATTTAAGTCATAACATGAGGACTCTGAAAGTACACACACGCACACGCACACGCACACACACACACACACACACACAAAAGTGACCTCCTTTAATATGCAATGCACCTGATTCATCCCAGACTGATATCAAAGAGCCAGACATATGCCTGGTGCCAGGGTCCAGTTGTAAAGCTCCACAAACTACTGTTATAGATCTGCTCTATTTATAGTAAGCCAGGTGAGTATTTGGGGAATACCAACCAGGTTTACTCTAAGGGAGTTGTGGGGATTAGGGCTCAGGATGGCTACAACCCCCAAAAGGGGAACTCAGAAAGTAGATTAACATTCATGCTTCTGTCTTCCCTGTCCACAACTAACTTTAGAAATGGAATAATACTAATCTTGAAGAAAAAGATAAATGTTACAAAGAAGGAAAACATTTCTGCCTAGTCTTACAGAACCTTTGTTTCTTTTAAGCAGTGTTTCTTTTACCAAAGTCAAAAGGTTCTAAAAATGTAAAAGTTTATAAAGTAAAAATGTCATAGTGGCTAAAGCTAATATATTTCTGAAAAAAAAATCAGTTTGAAAAATTAATTTACTGAGCCTATGAACTCTGCGCAGGTCTATAGTAGTGTCCCAGGCCTCCACACTCGTTCACCAGTCACCCACTCAGGGACAGAGCAACCGCCAGCCCTGCAAGCTCCACTCATGGTACCTGCCTCAAACGAGTTTATCATTTCCTAATTTTTATAGCATCTTTTTATGGTACCTGTCCTACATTTCAGAACACAAATACTTGCACTTGCCCACAGAAGTCAGTAAAGTCACATGCTGTATAGGTTTACAACCTAAGAGCAAGAGACTAGACTTTGAGCCAAAACATATAATGTGTAAGGACTCTCTATGTACACAACAGAATCTCCTAGCTTGTTCTATTGTTAAGAAACACGTGACTGCACTGAGATTCCCTCATCTTCAAAATCTACCTTTAGCTTCAAGGGGTGTCCCACAAAAATAATTCTCAGTATCTGCTCTGTCTACTTGGAAACAAATATGATAATAACATACACTGTGGCATGTGCCTCAGGGCTATAAGACTTAGTACAGAATCCAGATCATGTTTAGCCCTATGAGTGTGCCTCTCCTCTTTCTATGCCTCTCTCTCTGTCTCTCTCTCTGTGCCTGGGGGGGGGGGCACACATGCCCACACACTCACACACACACACACAAAATATAGTCAAAGATACATCTTGACAACCAGAGTGTGTTTCACATGCAATTTTATTGCTTTTTAACCTTCTTCCCTCCCTCCCTCCCTTCCTTCCTTCCTTCCTTCCTTCCTTCCTTCCTTCCTTCCTTCCTTCCTTTCTTCCTTCCTTTCTTTTGTGGTCCTGGGGATTGGACCTTGTGCATGCTAGGCAGGTATTCTATCACTGAGGTATACTCTCTATTCCCAGGGTTATTTCAGAGGAAAACAGTGGAGAGAGAGAGAGCAAGCAGTTGTAGAAATAGGGGATCTTTTGTCCAGAAGAGTTATTTAAATCCCCTTCTGGTCACAAATACTAAAAGTACTTGAGCCACTTTCTGCCTTCAGAGTCAGGAGGGGATTTTTTCAGGCGCTGGTAGGGAAGAATTGGTTCCAATGTTGAAGTTACCTGTTACATCAAGAACTGCTTTGAAGCCAGTGATTTTCAAACCATTTGGTAATTGGTGTTCATCAGTTTTGCCTGAGAAACTACAAGGGCACACAGGTGGCCACATAAATGTCCCAGAGAGAATCGAGACAAGGAGACTAAATTACCTTTGTAATAAAGAGGGTTTTAAACACAAATTTATATCAGAAAGTGAACGTCATCATTAGTTACAAAAGAGCAATTTCAAAGATCATTCATCATGACTCTATTTATATACTATTACAATTATGCTTTAATTCAGTAGCAATTGATGAAATTGTAGAATTCCAGTATTCATAACAACCAGAGACAAAGAATGAGTGGTCAATTTTCGTGATAATTGTTTAAAACTTTGGTGGGATTCTATAAGTTAATTAATTAATTCAATTAATAATAGGCTAATATTTTAATTAAAATATAATAACATCATTTCCACCTTCCCTTTTCTTGCACTATACTCTCTCTCTCTCTCTCTCTCTCTCTCTCTCTCTCACACACACACACACACACACACACACACGCAAAATCATGACTTCCTTTTCTTTACTTATCGTGTGCATTGTGTTTATGTGTATATCCTATTGTATAAATGCAACTTGCTGATCCTGTTCAGTGTTTCTTATGTGTATGTGATTTCAATGCTGACCACTTGGTACTGGATAACCAACGTGGAGGGTCATCTTTAGGCAGAACTAGTTCTCTCACTCTTAGCATTCCTTAGCTGCCCATAAACTACATTTCTACTTTCGTCATGCCATGGGACATTTTGTCTTTCTCTTTAGTAAATGTATAAATAGGGTTACTAGCCTGCAATCTGCCTGTTCCCCAATGTTACTTATTACACTAATTTTTTGCTCACTTTATGACTGTTTTTGATGAATTATGAATGCAGTTAAAGTCTTCTTATCCCGGTTTTTTTTCTTGAATAGTGCCAAACTATATAATTCCTAAAGAAGAAGAGTAGCTTGAAGCCCATCTAGCTTGATGCCTTCGTGTTAAAGATGAGGAAACAGAGATCAGAGAGATGTGAGACATTGCCTGTATTGTCCTTAAGGACCAGAACTGAAGCTCCTAGCCTCCTCCCTAGGTCAATGTATTATTTCTTATTTCCTCCAGGAAGGTTTATTGCCTAATCCTGGGATGGATCACATTACCACACATCATTAGCCTACACTTTAACCTAGCTGCTTTCAGAGAACACACACTGTTGTTTCTATGCAGGCTTAACCATAAATGAACATTATCAAACAACTGAATAAAAATAGAGAAGCATGCACCTGTAGTCACAACTTCTCATAGGGCCAAGCCAGGAAGACCATTCCAGCTCAGGAATGTTGCCTGGGCAACACGGTAATATGCAGTCTCAGCACAAATTAACTAAAACTAAATTAAAAGGTTACACTTTCATGAAGAACGGCAACTATATGAATTACGGTGATGACTACTTAAAACAAAACAAACTTCTTGATTTTTGGCATCTTAATTTGGATTCCCGTGAAAGCAATGAAGTTGCAGATAGTTTAGTTGTGAGGTTATCTCAGGAAGCAAGAAGACAGACAAGAAGAAGGATGAATAGCTTCCAGGGTCATCCATGAACACTGGGAAGTTGATTTTACTAAAAACTTTTGAGGGGAGTAAAGTAAATAGTTGTATCTGAAAATAATCCTCTTGAAGGTTAAGATTCAGCACTTCGTGCACTGGTTCATACCCTGCATTGGCAGAAGCTTTCTCAGTAGGCAGTAGTCTCCTGGGTATAATACTCAGGGTTAGGAAAAGTGGAAAGCACTGACATTCTCCCTCAGCTCAAAACACGTCCAGGAGTGGAGAGAAATGCGGACACAGAGCAAGCAATGGCCAGCACGGGTACTGGCAAGGGCTCAAGTCAAAACTGGAGCTGAAATTACGTGGTGTGTGATGCCAGGGAGGCATGCCTACTACACGCAACTAAAGAAAATGTCTCAAGCAGCAGCTAGTTTAATGTCAATTGTGACTAAAAGAAACATTGTGCATGCTTAGGCCAGATGAATCTTCCAAAAACCCAGAAGGATAACTCTGTCCTTTGGTTTAAAAAAAAAACAAAAACAAACAAACAAACAAAAGACCTGTCTTCTCTAGAAAACAGTACATATTCATATATCCATTGGCTGTTTCCTTATGAGTCATTAATTTTGAAGGAAAAGACTTGGCCCATAAACCCATGATGCTGCAAGATCACATAGCCTTGGGGAGGGATAATCATAAGATATCCTCAGGAAAATCAAAATGTCCTGGTTTTAAGTGTTGCAAATGACTAACTATAAAATTGCTATAAAAAAGAAGGTAAAAATATAAATAAATAAAAATCACTCTGGGGATGTACAAAGCCAAGGCATGGAGAGACTGGCAAGCATCATGAAGAAAATACCAAATTAAAGAATAGTTTTGCAATTTTTCATGAGTTCCTTCTAAGGAGTATCTTGCATATTACCTAAGGAAATGTCATAAGGTCCTACAGTAGTCCTTAATAGCCCCCATGTGCCAGTCAATTTGTGTGCATTGTGACCTAGATGTTCCTGTGTGTGCGCATGCATGAAGAAGCCAGAGGTCAGTTTCAGTGGCTCCCTCAGTGGCTCTCCACCTTATTTTTTGGTGAGGG